>NC_043746.1:20152073-20402073 GCF_902148845.1 Salarias fasciatus | reverse complement strand
AAAAAGAAAACCAAATACGTCTGTCACAATTTCTAAAATCTACGGTGACAATCAGCTTGTTTCATTGAACCAAAAGAAAAGGGAAGAACAATAAGGGAGATGATGAAACACAGGGAAAAGCAAAAAGTCCCACAGGTAAGAAAACAGGAAACAGTTGATGTTCACCATGTTTACTTGATAAACAGCCGACAGGAAATAATTAAGAGATTATTACATTTGTCAGGAAATCATTTTCTGCAGCTGAACTGTCAGCTGTCAACTTCAACCTTGGTAAATATAATCAGTCAAACCAAGATGTCTCTGTCCTTCAGAATACTGACAGGTACAGGTCCAGATCTGATGCCGACTTCACTGAAATGAACTATTCGGTTTAATGCCGCCTTAAACACTGAAATAATATCTAGATGAAATCAATGGAGCCTGCTGGAGCATAATCCTACCAGTGAAAGAACAACACAATAAAAAAAGAGATTATTTGCACTCCCAATACTCCACAAACACAAACATTGCAAAGTGATTCCAAAGCTTCGCATCATAATGTTTTCGTAGCTACTGAAATGTCAGATATATTAACTCCCCCGCTGACACACAGTGATGTAGAAGTAACAAACCAGTACTGCACAAATCAAAGGCATTTGCAATGTCCAGGGTGAAAATACTACCACAATACGTCTTTGAATATATGCCAAAAGATCAAGGCTGATCAGGTGCAGCGTGTAAGCCTTCATTAGAGACAAAAAAGAGTCTCTGAGGCCCAAATTAGGGGCCTGGCATGACAGGATCAGGCAGCTCACTAAAGCCACTTCAGGGTGAAAGAGCACCCACGACTCCACAGCCAACAGGCTCAACCAGCCACTAGAAGCAGTCTGTGCCCAAAGGACCAAAAGCACAACGATCTTCACAGTTCAAGAGCAGGAGGCAGACTCCCCATAGGGAGAAGAACGGACACCCACCAGTAACACAAGCCGAGGATGCGAAAATGGGGATAAGATGACAACATTCCAGCCACCCTGGGGATCCACTGAACCTGCTCCTAATAGCAAGGAGCCACTGACGGATTGCAGGGGGGGAGACCCCATGAAGCTTGGGATATACATTGCTTTGTACATTTACGTTCTTCAACTCATTGTTGCTAGGAGCTGGCACCAATTCAAGCTAGGAACGGATAAAAAAGAAGGGTCCAACCTGCACGGGAACACATTCACACCTATAAGACATCATTTTGATTAAATAATTACAGCTTTAGATGCATCTCTTTGCATTTTCATGCATGTAAAGCTGTTGATAGAATCCACACAGTCACACAGAGTACATGCAAATGGCACAGACAAAACTCAAATCCAGTCAGGGTCTTCTGAAAGAAGAAAGAATGAAAATAAAGAAAGAATTAAATAGCCGGTAATGAAATAGTCTGATAAACTTTTGTGACCCTGCCAGTCAAAATGATAACAATGGATCTCTAACATCTGTGTAGTGATTTTAGGATATATTTGGATGATCTTCTGCACTGATCATTCTTTAATTTAACTGAAGATCATGTCTTTGTAGATTATACTCAGGAAAAACAGGAAACCTTTTAAAAGGGGATTTCTTTCCCACGATTCATTTAACATGCAAAAAATAAAAAGGTAGAAATATGTCTGCTGAACAATTTTACTTCTCAAGCTTAAATCACATAAAAAAGAACATTGTTTGGATTTATTTCAATTTAGGACTCTTGAAGACAGTTATAAACATTTTTTTTTAAACTTGAAAACAAATTTTCTCTGGTTTTATCTTGTCAGGGTGCAATATACAGCATGTATGTGCTTGTGTGTGAAAACAAGCGAGAGAAGCAGATAGTGGAGATAAAGGAGAGAAAATCCTGAGTCGTCGTGCCTCTCTATAAATCTGCTCCAGCTCTGCACTTCAAACAATCAGCAGTACATTACAACAAGATTGACTGATCCTGTCTCCTTCTACCCTTGAGGGCCTACTGCCAGCAAATGTGTCTTCATCCCCTACAATTTATCTAATCAGCCTTAATAAAAGCATCCATTATTGAGGCAGCGCCGTCGATGGACTGGAGCAGAATGTTTACTGATGAATAATCAAATCCTGGAAAATACTGATTAGTCTGCTGATCCAAACAACCTCGAAGGCTGCCTGCGACACGACTGACCACATATCTGGTAATAAGCCTGTCTTTATCGAGTGTCAATCAGGTTTACAGCCTGCAGGCACAGTTTTCAACAGAAGCGTCTGCAGGAAAAGGTTCAGATCATAAGTAGAAAGACAGTGTGTTTCCAAGAGCAATGCAGAGATCCAAAAACCACTTTTCCAACCCACCACTGATGGTTATTAAAAACACAAACAGACAAGAAGAAATCACAGACTGCTTTGTAAAACTAAAATTGCCTAGCTTACGGGGTTTATTTTTCAATTTTTCCTTTGTTTCCTCACTATCTCAGGTAAGGCAAGACACAACTTCAGGCAATATGAGCACAGGGGGAACAGGTAATTCTGTTATATTCATTCTCTGTGTTCCCTTTGAGATGAGTTACATCAGTCAGGGAACGAGCATCTTTTAAATCTTTTTTTTTTTTTACTGATACCTTTAGGATTGCTGGAAAAAATAGTCTGGAGACACCACCTACAACCGCCTTAAACTGCGAGTGCAACAATAGCAAAAATGCTTTTCTACCCGTGTTCTAATATAAACGAAGTAAATGAGAAATAAACTTAGAAAAGACTCATTCCACAAAGTTGTAAGCAGTGGTGTTGTGGAAATATCTCCAAACTATTGAAACTTCTTTGCCTCCAACTCTAACAGTGGTCACTTAAACACAATACTATAAGGCAGCAGTGCACTCAGTACATCATCCTTTAAAGAAATGCAGTCCTGGCTGCAACAAAGCACGTCAGAGGCAGCAGAAGAGGAAGTATTACAAAAGTAGACATAAACTTGCACTCTCTTCCACTGACCGAAATCTACTTCTTTGCATTTTTCAAGCAGGAATGAATGTTAGATCAGGGACGAAAACGCCTGCAACCGTCACCTCCCTTAAACACCATCGATTAGGCCTTGATGAAGAAGCTTTATTAGTGGCTGCTGCAGTGGAACTGCTTAAGGCGGGGAGGTATAGGAGCGAGCGAGGCCTTTAGCTTCTTTAATGCGTTGTATTTCAGTGAGAAGCAAAGTCTACGTGGACGGAAAATCATCTCAAATGAGTTTCAGGAGAGCTCTGGGAGACTGGGTTGATTTGTTTTGCCTCCGGCCACACCTCCTTCGCTCACAGGGTCAGAGAGTGTGAGGACAGCAGACACAGGCTGAAGTTTCTGACAACAGGAGTAAACTTGACAAAGCGGAGTACTACGCTCTTATTTTGTGAGCAGCATTCAGAGCTCAAAGCATTCAGACAGATGTAAAAAAACAAACAAAAAAAAAAGAGTGGCAGCAACATTTTTAATGGAAAAGTGAGTCACTGATTAAATTAACATAATCATGGTAATTGGGGAAATGTTGGTTATAAAGGTTAAAGTGTTGCATCAGAAAGGTATCCAGAAAATTTGTGCTCAGTTGATCATGACCTCGAAAGGAAGCAGCAAAAAGGTTTATTAAATTTATGGAAAATATTTCCTGTTGACAAGTTGACAATTTAGGCATGACAAGGTTTTTTTTTTTCTAATGTTTGGCCATGCACATAAATTAATTAGTAACTAGTAAATGAATGCTTACTACTTAACTCCTTTCACTATATTTAAAAGAATAGATGCTCACTGAGCTGCCTGTTAGCTTCAGAAAGAGCATTATTCATAGTGATTGCCTTATCATTTCACCAAACTCCTGTTTACTGAAGCGCTGTTGACAGAAACATTAAAGTTATCTGAATACACAGTACCTGTGATGCTTTCACAATTTAAATGCTGCAGTCTGCATGTTTGTAATTCATCTCAGCTGTTCCGTCTCTCTCTCTCTCCTTACCTCTTTGTCCTGGTTTATTCTAGATGGGTGGGTCGTAAGTCCATCACTGTTTAGAGCCACACATAAACAAACATATCCCTGCCTACAGAAAATTAAAAGTAGTTTTATTTCGTCAAACAACTGCTCAGACCCAGATTTTAGAGCATCGTCCACCCACAAACTAATGTAATCACCTTTAATTAGCACCTCATGTGTAAAACATTATACAATTTAAATGAAACCGTTAAGGAGGCAAGATTCAAATACTTTGCTGCTTTGATAACATCAAATAAGAAAAATCCCAAAGTGTTGTTTGACACCATAAGTTCCATTGTGTCCCCTGCTTCACTGGCTGCTCCCGTGCACTGTAAGGCTGATAGTAACGACTTTTCAACCTTCTTTGTTGATAAAATCAGAGCCATAAAAGACAAAATTCCAGCACCTTCCCTGTGCAGTCCAGGTCATGCTGAACCGCCCCTTCATGTCTGGTCCTCTTTTACTCCCGTATGCCCTGAAGACATCTCAGCACTGATGGGGAAGACGAAACCCTCCTCCAGTCCTGTAGATGTTTTACCATCTAAGCTCACTGTGAGTGTTTTTGACACAATCGGACCATGGGTGACCAAAATGTTCAACCTGTCGCTCGCTTCTGGTGTCTTTCCTTCCATCTTCAAGCATGCAGTCGTAGAGCCAAAATTTAAGAAACCAAACTTGGACCAACATGAACTTAAAGGTATACTGGAGGATCCTTAGAACCAATCAAAATTGTATGGTTCCAACTTATGATTGGGCAGTCGTAATGCCAATCAATGTGGGAACGCGTTTGCGTGATGACGTGTCATGTGAGAGGCGCGCGCTTGTCTCGAGCCGCGCATGCGCAGAACATTGTTTAGGAAGTGACATGCAGCGGGAGCGATCATCGCAGAAGCAGCAGAAGCGGCTTTTTCCCCTCGCGAACACATTTCCTAACAGGGGCGGGGTGGCCACCGGGAGGTTCGGGAGGTTTCCCGAACGGCTGGTGTGTTCCGGGCCGGTGGGGTCTATTCCGGGCCGGTGGCCACAAGCCGCCCCCCCACGGCCCTTGTGCGTGTCCGCTCTCGGGTTATTATTGGATAAAACGGGTCACTAAATGAAGCTCCCGGAGGATAGAAGAAAGGCCACAGAAAAGAAGGAAGAACCCGTGTTTTACTCGGAGATTCCTTTACGAGGTGGCGGACATTCAAAGCAGAAAAGGGATTAGGACTGATTACGACGTGGGGAAGTTTCTGCTGGACAGGTAACACGCTGATTATCCCATTCTAATGTGTTTCTGTTGCATAAACACGTAAGAAACTACTTTACAAATTGTATTCTTATGGACGATTGGAAGAAGAGTCCGACATGATTACAAATGTGTTTTAAAATCCTATGCGGAAAGACGATGCTCCAGCCCCGCGGATGTAAACAAACTGACATGGGTCTGACGTGCGCGCTCCCACAGTCCTCATGCGGAGGGAGCTGCGCATGCGCAGTGCTCCAAAAATGGCAAATCGGCCATGTTGTACGAAATCGGCGGAGAATCCTCCAGCATACCTTTAAAAACTACAGGCCGATATCTAAACGCCCCTATTTGTCCAAATTGTTAGAAAAGGTGTTGGCGAAACAGCTCACATCTTTCTTACAAGAGCATGACATCTATGACATTTTTCAGTCAGGCTTTTGCAAACACCACTCTACAGAGACTGCCCTGCTGAAGTTGTCCAGTGACATCCTGATGTCGGCCGACTTAGCGATGCACAGTGCTGGTCCTAGTGGACCTGTCTTCAGCCTTTGACACTGTTGACCATCAGATCCTGATAAACAGGCTGCAGGACCTGATTGGCCTGTCAGGTCCAGTGCTCAAATGATTCTCCTCTTATCTCACTGGCAGGAGCTTCAGTGTGTCAGCCAACAACACCATGTCTGAGCCAGCTAGTCTGCAGTATGGTGTGCCTCAGGGTTCTGTTCTGGGACCCCTCCTGTTCCTTCTGTATTTGCTTCCTCTGGGTCAGATAATCCAGCAGTTCAGCGATGTCTCGTACCACCTATTTGCAGACGACCTGCAGCTGTACTGCACCTTCAAGCCCTCTGAAGCCCACAAACTGAGCTCGCTAATGAACTGCTTATCACTAATCAAGCAGTGGCTAAGAGACAACAGCCTCCAACTCAACTAAGAAAAAACCGAGACCCTCATCATTGCCCCAGACAGTGCCATCCCCGCCATTAAGCAGCACCTTGGTGATCTGAGCCCCTCAACCAAGACCGAATTGAGGAACCTTGGGGTGATCTTTGACATGTCACTGGACCACCACTCGAGGCAGCTGGTAAGAACTTGTTTCTTCCAGCTGCGCAACATCGCTAAGCTCAGACCCATGGTGTCCAAGAATGAGCTTGAAATGATCATTCATGCCTTTATATCATTGCGGCTTGACTACTGTAACAGCCTATTCACCTGTCTAAACAAGAAGGAGCTGGCTCGCCTCCAGTATGTTCAAAACTCTGCTGCGAGGCTGCTGACCAGCACCAACAGGAGGTCCCACATTACACCCGTGTTAAAATCCCTCCACTGGCTCCCTGTTACATTCCGTACTCAGTTTACTGTAAAATCTTGGTGCTGACCTTTCGAGCTCTACATGGCCAGGCTCCCATATATATTAGAAACCTCATCACACCCTACAGCTCAACCCGAAGCCTGAGGTCCTCTGAGCAGAAGCTTCTCAGAGTCCCCCGTACTCGTTTTAAAACCAGGGGTGACCGCTCTTTTGCATCCACTGCCCCGTGCCTCTGGAATGAGCTGCCCCTGGACTTGCACTCCCTGGACTCGGTGGAGGCCTTCAAGAAACTCTTGAAGACATATTTGTTCCAGAAGGCTTTCTAGACCGCCAGTCAGTGTTGTCTTGGCAGTAACATGTACTGTTTATATGTTATGTTCTTATGTACTGTGAATCGTTTTTTTTTTGTGTGTGTGTGATTTTTACTCTGTGAAGCACTTTGTGACCGACGTCTGTGAAAAGCGCTATATAAATGCATTTTACTTACTTACTTACTTACTTACTTACAATGACTGTAATGGAAAGCTCATAAAGTAGTTCAGTTTATTCATCTGACACAAAAACAAAAACGTGAGCTAACATATGCTTCCCTATTCCAGGTGCATAGGCTCAGGCTTTTGGGAAGACTGGCATGGTAACAAAGATTGATGATCATGTGTTGTATTTTAATAACTTAATTGTCACTGTGATCATTTCAGTTTTTTAATAGAATGAACAGATGTGACAAAAAAAAAACCAAGTCATTTAGGAACATTCAGGAACATTCATAATACAAATGCATTGCATACCTGGGGTGCGATTTGCTTGGGAGGGGGGTCTTAATCTCCTGTCTACACATCGTCACTCCTGCTGAAATATTGCTACCGCAGGGGTGGGGGGGTAATCAAATGTTTCTCCCCTGCATAGAGATTAAACCTACTCCTCAAGCAGATGGCCCAAAAGACGTCAGAAGTCTTTAAAATCTGAGTAAAGCACTTCTGTCATTCTCGTGCATTAACTTGTGCATCCTCATGCAATTAAGTACAACCTTCTGCTCCACTGTTTGCCTCACGCTTTGACTGAATGGTAGATATCCAGGGTTTTCAGCTGACAAGGAATACATTACATTTACTGATGGGTGACTTCGAGGCTTTAACTTTTAAATTAGTCTTTGCAACCAGTGCAAAAAGATTTGCTGTACATTATTTTTTGAATAACTTTCTCACAAAACACGAACATGTAAGGTGTTGTGTGTAACTTGAATTATTTTTATTTACCTTTTATTTATTGTCTTATGACTCCATCCTGTTCTACCTAATGTATACAACAGTATTATAGTACAACATTTTATTACCAAATTGACCTCTACATGCTCCAGTGTACTCAATACACACATATTTTCTCTCACTTTCTTATCTTCTTTGGCCATTACGTCCATACGTGATTGGTCTCAAGGCATCTTTCCTATCATCATCTTCACTGCCATGTTTTAATTTGAAGGAAATGCAAATCTTGAGTAATCCAGACCGGTGTTTTATGTCATATTTTATGAGTTTGGTGAATCTTTATGGAAGTCCCATGCAGGCACTGCACCTGCCACGGTGCATCTGGAGGGCAGTAACAGCCACAGTCCAGGAGCCGACACCAAACTCAGTGGAAACATCAGAATCTATTTGCATTCATTTGCGGCACCACTAATAAATGAAGATAAAGCTTGAGAATACATTTGGATGAATAATAAATCCACTTTACTGAAGTAGATGGTTTTAAAATGAAATGCTTTAATTAAAACGCCAGACTCTTTGTGTGGTTATTTAGTGGCTTAATAATAAGGGTAACCAAATTCAACCCAGTAAATTGGAGATTACAAAATAACTATTTTAAAATGACGCCCTGCAGATAGGTCTCACCCCATCATGTTGACCACTGATGAACAAAAATCAACGTCATGGTGACTTGCTGATGCATTTTCGCCAATACAGTGGTGGCTGCAGCACTGCACCAAACCTGCATCATCTGGATCTCCAACATCTTCTTGGACATTTGGCAGGAATGACTTCAGATTAAATACATGTGGATATTTAACCCAGCATCTCTAGGGCAGTGGGTTCCGGTGGTTTGAACAGAACATGCAGAGAACCCACCAAGCAGAGGATTCTGGGTCATACGCTCCTGAAAACATAATGCCAGAAATGAGGCTGATCACAGGCTGATTAAAGTCTAAACCTAAATTACTGTTCACCGAAGAGAAGCCTTATTCAATAAGTTCAGTTAGATAGTTGTCGTGCAAATGTGATAAGAATAACTAAATCTTCTTTTTTTTCTCCACTTAATTGAAACTTTTTTCCACAACATTTGATTGACAGGTTTAATCACAGGGCTTGTTGTTAATTTCCATCCCCGTAAATATTTTAAACAGTTATATTTAAACATGAAGTTATTCCTTTCAGTGTCAGTTTGTCTGTGGCATTCGCTGAATATTAATGAAGTATGAAGATTTTTTTATGGGCTCAAAAATTTAATTTCAAATTATAAAGTATGATATAACAAAGACATTTGCAGTTTACATTTTTGGTGCAACAGTTAAACGTTTTGCTGTGAAGCAGAGATGTCAAACAGATTTTAGTTCAGAAGCCACATACTTCCCAATTTCATCTTGAGTGGACCGGACCAGTGACCAATGCCATTACAACCTTGGAATTTAAGACAAATTTAAACCAAACAATTACTAGTTTACATCGTTTGGGCCACTTTTGGCTCGCAGGCCAGCCGTTTGACACCCCTGCTGTAAAAGCTTCTCATGGTTAGTTTTCTAGCCTGACTGTATATTAGTTTCTTTCTGTATTTTTCCAAAAATCTGAGGGGAAAATAAACTGTATTGCAACGCCTTATTTGAATTTTTCATCAATTAAATGTTATAGACAAGCTGCCATTACATTAAATGAAAAGCCATACCAGAGCTAAATTTGCAGTAAAGCTTTAATACGACCAGGTGAATCCTGTCAGTCATTCTCAAGGTGAATAATTCAATTCACCTGAAACAGAGAGCTCATAAAGATTTACTACAGTCAGTATGTGAACCGTGCTCAGCCATTCAGAAAGCGGTGTCTAGTCTGCATGTGATCCCCATTCCAGATTTATGTAGCGTTACATTATGCACTGAAAACAGCCTGATTCATTCTGTATATGTCTTTCTGGTTCCTTAAATGCTTGAAGACAGTGATATCTTCCTTGGTTAAATCCCAGTGGACGTATAAAACCTTTAAAATCCTCTCAGTTTTGCAGCGGAGAGCAAGCGACGGCAGGAGAAACAGTGCCCTGTTCGCCCTGCTCACGGTGATTTTTCACAAGCTTGTCCGTAATTATCAGGTCGCAGAGGCGTCTGGTAATTAAGCGGTGGTGCATCGAGGTGCCGGAGCCGGTCACCTGGACAAACCGTCAGAATCATGACACCCGACAGGGACAGGAAGAGCAGGGAGTCATCTCAAAGACAGACACTTCCTGCTGCTGTGGCAGGCTGTGTTTACCCCTCTCCTGTCCTCCAGCTCCCCTTGGACGAGGCGGGATTATGAGCTTTTCCTGCTGACCAGCCATGGCGGCTCTGCCGTGGTCTCTGGCACTGATTGGATGTTTGCAGAAGAATGTGTGTGTGTGTGTGTGTGTGTGTGTGTGTGTGTGTGTGTGTGTGTGTGTGTGTGTTCAACTTACACGTGCCTTGGTGTGTGCCACAAACCAAAACCATGGGAGCCGTTACAGAGCATGGAAGAAAACACGGTGATCGTGGTGATATATAGATAATATATCCACCATTTCAACCAAACATCCTCATACCGGTGGCTTCACACCAAAGCAGACAAGGAAAGGAAAGCACACACACACATCCCAATTTAGTTTGTTTGCGCTGACTTGAACCCTCCAGGTGGGATCTCCCCATTGTTTTCTTTTCATTTCAGTGGTATAAAGATGATGGACAAGCCAAAATGTTTTTTTATTTATAGTCAATAAAGGCTCCTTGGGCTCATCTCTCAAGAACAGACTGGAAGCATATGGTATATCAAATGCTAATCTCATCCTGCGCAAGAGCAATAAAATTGGTTTTATTCTGTCCATTAAATATGTCACAGCACAGTGTGAGAAGAAATGTGATGAACAATGATAGGCACGCAGGTAATTATTATCTCATTGACTGGAAAGGCCTCGCTCAGAAAAACTAATTGGATAAAGTTCCTGTAGTGCTCCTGTAATCGAGGAGAAATAGAAGAAAAGTGACAATGAGAAGTCTTCTTTATTAATATTAACTTGTAAAAAGACACAATATGCATTTTGAAAATGCATAACTGTTAAAATAAAACTATGAGAAAAGAATAAATGCATTTTAGGCTTGTACCTGATTCTGGAAAACTTGTTTTTTTTAGATTTTATTTTTTCTTACACTGAACTATTTTATCTTTTTTAACAATAAGCCCCAAATTACACCTCCAGCCCACCGACATCTCTCACACACACACACCCCTTACATCAGGATCAGCGGGACAGAGGTGGAGAGAGTGGACAGACTGTCAACGTCACGCCGGCCCTGACGTGGACCTGTCACATCTACGCCCTGGTGAAGAGGGATCTACAGCATCAGACACCAGGGACGCTTTAAATCCCTCTCAAGGTGTTCTGGAACTCTTACACCTGCAGCTCCGAGAGTGTCCTGGCTGGGAGGGTCCCTCCTGGACGGGCCGCAGCTCCCGGCAGGACTTCTGAGGTGGTCCGTCATCAGATCCACCTCCTTCAACTTGCAGGACATTTACAACAAATAATGCAGACCAACGGCCAGAAAGACAGCGAGCGAGCCATCCCACTCCAGTCGCTGTCTGAAGGCAAACACAGAGAGGATGAGGAGGAGCTCCTTGCCTCAGGCTGTCCGCCTGCTGAACCTGGCCTCCTGCTGACACTTTCATCTATTTTTGCTTATTTTCTACATAGATATTTATATATTCATAAATATATACTTAATCCTTGCTTGTTTTTAATCTTAAAATCATCATTGTTCTCTCAGTGTGGAACATGTGCTAAACAGTCAAACTTCCCCCCAATGTGATTTTTCTGGTTGTAAAATAAGCCCGAGATGTGATTTCAGTATTCAGAGTGACGTGCGGCGTGCCGGCCGACCCGTTCAGCGACGCCCTTCTGTTCAGTCACAAAGACTAAATGAATTTGAGCAGATGAAGAAAAACCCCTCATGGCACAAAAAGAAAGAAAGAAGCCCGAAAGGGTCGAATGAAAGTTTTAACAGCCACAATAAAGATAAAATCGAAAGAATAATGGCTGTCAAAAATCCGCCATGGAGGACTGTCAGTCAAAGCAATCCCTCCGAGACGGAGAACAGTGAAAATACTCTTCTGCCGCCTTGCCAGTCAGACACGTATGATTCTTCAGAGGGAAAAACAAAAGGACAAAAAAGACTGGAGGAGCTGTTGATTCTGGGCTTTCTGGGAATCATAACACAACAGCAGGCGCAAACAATGGTCCTAGTCTCGCCTGTGAAAAAACACATTCTGAACACTGAAGAAAAACAAGTTAAAATATGAACATATTTTTCCACACGTGCCACTCATGCTTTTTCAGCATCTTTGAACCTTTTTTTCTTTTTTAATGAAGGAAGACTCGTCAAAGTGATGTTTCTTTCTGGCCAGAAAAAAAAAAAAAAAAAAAAGGAATTTAATGAGTTTTGGGAATATGGTGCACGTGAGATATGAACTTATGGACAACTCGCCACGTTTCTCATTACCTCAGTCAGATCCTCTCCGACTTCAGCGTGGAATGATAACACGGACATCATCACAAACAACCGCCCGGCCCGGCCTCGGGGACCATTTAGTGAAAGAAAGCGGTCCTTCGGGCAGCCCGGCCGCTCACACCTCAATCTGAAACGCTCCTGAACTTTGATGTGTCACATAATGGTCTAAATTAATCAAAAGGCTCCACATTGACCGCTCTGCTCGATCTAAGTGGGCGTCTGGGGAGTGTGGTCATCACCGAGATGTATGAGTCGGCCAGAGATGTTTATCTATACTCTTTGTTTCCCTCCAGCCGCTCCACCCTGCTCTCTCTCCCTCTCTCTCCATCCCAGGCATCCCTTTGAAGACATGAAAATACTCTCTTCAAAGTCATGTGTTATTTGATTCAGAAAAAAAAAAAAAAAAGGCCAGTGCTTTTAAAGTCTGGCAATTACAGCTCCCTCACTCTTGTGTCTGAGAATAAACAACAGGAAGTCTCAGAGAGGACCAGATACGCACCAGATACACGTCGACTCGTGACAGATACGTTGCGAACATGCGCCGCAGCCCAAAAGTGCACGAGGCACATCCAGCGACTGCTTCTGCATTGATGCGTTCTGAAGTTTACATTACAGACAGCCAGTCGTATTTTTAAGTTCATGGATAATTGATGCCTGGCCTTCAGGTCTGAACATGAGGCGAGCGATACATTTTTTGCACGAACCTTCAGCTGTGAGCCCGAGCCACGAAAAAGTCCACAAGCACCGTGACACTGGCGCTAAATTCAACACAGGTACAAATCAAAGAAATCACACTTCCTCCATCAGATGCCTTAAAGACGAATGATTAATAAACATAATTCTAAAATTAGGAAATGTAAATGACAAACAGGAACCGATTAATGTCAGTGTCTTCTAATTTTCCCTCCAGATTGCCTTCGATTAAACCCAGCAGAGCTTTGCTGGTGAACTTTAACACTTTAAACTTTAATACTGAACTTAGCAGTCCAGGCTTTAGCAATTGTTCTGCAGGAATATAAAAACCGAGATGGGACGCGGAAAGCAAATTATAGAGCAAACAGAAATTTGTAAAACAAACAAATTACAAGTCATAAAATCAGGACGAAGCCAGGGGCATCCGATTGGTTTTCAAATAATTTTTTTAAGAGCTCCACTACACTGACTGTAAATGAGCCCCAAGCTTGTGCCCCGAAGACCCAAAACTCCCCTCTGAGGGTTGAGGGCAAAATTATCGTATGAATAAAACAACAGTTAAAAGATTTTACTTTGCAGTCATAGGAGGGTAAAGGAAAATTAAATTTCTCATATTGGTTCTTGTGCTTGATGAACATGGAACAGCTAGATCTGTTCAACTCAGATTGGTCAAAAGGATTTCATTCATGCAAATTTCTAAATATTTTGACCTAAAAATATTGCTGAATGCATTTAACCTTCACTGTGATTAAAAAAAAAAGCTTTAAAGTTACAATTCAGGCATTGCAATTTCTGTTAGCTGAATAAATTAAACAATGGTTTAAATCTGAATGAGGTAAATGGGCAGAGGATTTAACATCCCAGTGTATTGTCCCTGACCCTCCGTCTCCTCCGTCAAACGTAGACAAGTCAATTCATCGCCTCCAGCAGCAGCGCGACCATTCCAGAATCCCACTGGTGCTGTTTTTTCATTCTTACATTCATTTTTTTCCCCTATTGTCTTCATTGTGGAAGAAATGCTTTTCACCTCAGTCATTGATGAGTATTCATTCAGACAGATTTTGGAGATGCTCATCAACAGACATAAAAAAAAAAAAAAAAACCCAGAAAATATTTTGACCCGTGTTGCTTTACTTCAGTGCGACTTTGACTGTGATGAATTAAGAGTGTGGAATACTTTCATTTCTCAGGGGCTCCTGTTTTTATATTGAACTGAAACTAATGGTTGCATAAATAGTTCATCCATCAACTTTAAGCACTTTGAAAACAGACGACACAGTGGAAAGGACAGCAGAGTCAGGACACATTAGGACTGTGGAAGTTTCTGTGCTCACTACTCTAATGCACTGAATTCAAAATGAAACAATAACCGGATATAAACGTCCGACGGTCCTCTCCAATTCCAGGACGCTGAACTATTCTCAATCATACAGCATAGTCAAAATGATTCACTAAAGTTTTTGCTGAATTATTCTGTATTATCTAATTTCCGGGTCTATAATCAGCGTCTCTGCAGTGGCGACCTGTAGCTTTAACAAGATAACATGTAAATGCACATTTATATCTAATTTTATTGCACAGCAGACATTTTTTAAAGAGACTGTTAACTCACAGTTTGAAGTGACAAATACGACACTTGAATAAAACATTGCTTTGAAAGTAAATGGAAAAGAGAAGAAGGATCACATCTGCTGCCTTTAACTGCAGGTGATATATGTTGGTTTTCAATCGAAGAATCTAATAAATGAAAACAGAAAATAGTTTCAATTCATCATGAAATGACTCATTGGTTTTGTGAGTTTGTCTTTGTTTAATACCGACCAAAGGGGCAGCTTGCAACCTCAAATGCATGTTTTTTAAACACTGTGAGCGCCCAATTGTGGCCCAGCATGAATTATTTTTATTATTTTTTTGTAGTATTTTTACCATTTTCATGTAAACAGACATTGTTTTCAAAATGTGCAAACACTAAACTTTTCGGAATCAAAAACAGAAAAATGTGTTTTTCTTGTAGTGTAGATTCCACAGAGAAAAACAGTCCGTAGGTTCAAGAAATGAATCAATGTGAGCACTGATCACTGTGCAATTTTCAAATCCAAGTTAAAACTGTATCATAAATAGAAGGTCCTAAGTCAAACTCACCTCTAGACAGACCAATTAAAGGTAGAAAAGAACACACCGTTGATCTCTGACCTCCTAGGCACAGTTATTCTCTACTTCTAAAAGTTGATTGAGGAGATCCTAAACAGTACTTGAGAAAAACTTGGTTATTATGATATATTTGATGTCAAAAGCCATGTGATACAGGTATGAAGTTACATTTTCAGTGATGGTGTGAAAAGACAAAAGCCTGCTAAACAATATCAGCAGCTCCCATCCAGACATTCTGTCAGGGGCAGGTAAGGTAAGGTAAGGTACTTTATTGGTCATTATACAGTGAATGTACAACGAAATTTGTTTCTCTGCATTTAACCCATCCATCGATGCCACTGAGGCATTCCGTATGGAGCAGTGGGCAGCTGCGGGGAGCGCCCGGGGACCCATCTCCAGATGTGGGGTCAGGTTAATGGTCAGAATCACCTGACTGGAGGATTGACCTATGGTGCATGTTATCGGTTGACGGGGGAAACCGGAGATCCCGGAGGAAACCCATCCAGACACGGGGAGGAACATGCAAACTCCACACAGAAAGGCCCGCACGGTCCGGGGATTGAACCCGGGGCCTTCTTGCTGTGAGGCAAGAGCGCTAACCACTCAGCCACCGTGCTGCCCTAGGGCGACCCTGCATATTCAGCCACGGTAAGACCGCTCACTGTCAGGAACGTGGCGGACCCAAAACCAGACTGAGATGGAGCCAGAGTTCAAAAGATTTATTTCTTTCCAAAAGCCGAGGCTGGAAGGATCCAAAGGTTGTAGGACGAGAGTGCAAAAAAATGAGCAGAAGTCCAAAACATGGGAAGATACAAAAGGACGATCTGGCAACGGACACGAGAGGGAAGGAGGGAGAGGCAGGTGAATCACATGAGGACATCTAGACACTCAGAGGAGAGGCAGAGGAATGATGCACAGGAGGAACAAGTACACACACACACACACACACACACACACACACACACACACACACACACACACACAATTATGAGCAAATGTCAAACACTAATTGTCTAGATTTCAAGCTGTTATCCATCACTCCCTCCCATTCCCTCCACATATGCTTGACATTCTGGCACACGCTCAGAAGTGTTGGCTGTGTGATGTATGGCAAGAACAAATGAGCACAGAAAGTAAAACACACAGCCGCAAAAACACACACACATTTACCTATATACACCAGAGGGGAGTCAAAACAGTGCAAAAAAAAAAAAAAAACAAACTAAAGGAAAATATTGTAATAAAGTAGATGTGTATTTATGGTCGGGTGCTCGTGGATGTGTTCTCCGTAGAGTCTGTGGAGAGTGAAATGATTCGGTGTTGTGTTTCTTGTAACTCCAACCGTTTGTCAGTAGAGTCACTTACAGGATAAAAGCACTGCTCAACAGTGAAGCAACATGGTTCAAGCTTCAGCAAGCAGCAATTCTGCAACAGACGTCGGTGAGAAAGAGGCGCTTATAACAGAAACGGCAAGAGAAAATGCAGCAGCAGTCCCCCGATTATAGCTTTATATGGGAAACTGAGTGGGCGTTTCAATTATAAATATCAGAGTTTACCGTCAGTTCAGCTGTTCTCCTAGAAGCCAGGAAACCCACAGTGTTGGACTACCTGGTTGAAGACTGAAATTTCTGATTGAAAAGGCTCCATCAATTTGGTGTGATATTGCTTCTGAGGTGAGAGCAACATAAATCATCTTTTATCAGTTGTCAGTGGATAAAAGAAAGATACCTCAGAGAAGTGAAATCATCTGGAGTATTTCCCATCTTTTACTGTCAAACCTGAAGGTAACAATGCTGATTGATGTCGACGGCGTGCGCGAGACCTTGGGAAAAGTAACTTTAACTTTGCTGTTCATCACGTTTCACGGTGCAACTTTACAAGGAAACACGGCAAAGCTGCAGACTGAGGATGGATTTGATCCGTTCACCACAGACAGCCAATCTCTGGCTTCTCCAGTCCCCTGGAGGAGCTGGTGAGGAGAGACAAAAAAAACAGACAAAAGAAATGAGATCCACCCTAAGACATTGATTCAGGACAACATTAGAGTCCACAGGAGCCCCATAGAAAAGCCCCCATGCCAAGAAGACCTACATGTGTGGCAACACACAACAGAACACACTCCATGAACAGTCGTCACGCCGCGTGTCTCCGCAGTCACATAAAGGATGTGGAAGATGGATCCATAAATTTCACAGACACCTCCGTCATTCGGTTGACACTGTGGATTGCAGAGCAACGTAGTGAATGAGTTTTTTTTTTCTTCCCTGCCTAATGTGTGTGCTGCAATCCATTTATCAATAACAGAAACTGCAGGTCTTTCACAAGACCAATTAACACATTATGCTGTTATCTGCTGCAGTCAACGAGGCCTCACAGAGTGAGCCGCCCTTCCTCCCAGAGAGGGGAGGATACTGTTACAGAAACGACGCCGACTGAGAAGAGACGACCAAAAGTATCTTCCCACACACACTAGCTGACATGTATTACAGTTGCTCTATAAATAGTCCGCCATAGCATAGCAGAAAATCTCAAAATGTATTCAGAGGATTGAAATTTGTCCACCGATCAGCACTTCAGAGCACTTTACGGCCCGAACGCACTGGACGCGGAAGCGCCGCGCGCGGTAGCGCCGCGCACTGCGCTTCTGATCGCCTCCCATGTTAACCTATCTAACCGGCCGCACCGAACGCGCAGTGGAGCGCCGCGCGCGCCGCGGCTCGCGCTCTGCAGCGCGCCCGCTCCGCTTCGTTCTATTTTTCACGCGAGCCGCGAGCGCCGGGAGCGCCACGTGTCAAGCTGGATCAAGCAGATCGGACCAGACAGGAAGTCGGAAACAGAAAAGGCAAGAGAATCCGGTCAATTTTCAAAATATAACAAATTAAATAACGATTAGTTACGGACGGTGTTGCTCGTCCGTCTATAATTTGTCACTTGGGTCTAATCACAAGACAGATGGACACACAAACAGACACACGCATGTACGCACCCAAACACACACACACACACACACACACACACACACACACACACACACACACACACACACACACACACACACACACACACACACACACACACACAGCGACAGAGATTCACGTGATGCAGAAAAAAAGAGGACAGGAGGAGAAAAAGTCTCTCCACAGGTCACCAAAACACACACATCCATACTGGCAGAGCGAGACAGAGGGAACAGGGAACAAACGTGAAAACCGAGAGCTGACGGAGCGAGCCGAGTGCAGCCGATGTGTGACCAGCGCGGAGAGCGCAGGCGCCTCCAGTGCGAACAGCCAAGCGCCGGCGCGGAGACGCGCGCGGCGCGCGCGGCGCCTCCGCTACGCTTCCGCGTCCAGTGCGTTCCCGGCGTAAGTCACACTGGTTGGAGTCAATTAGCAGAGAGAGAGAGGGGAAACGCAGTGTTTGTAAAGGTCAGCAGCAAAACTGAGCAGAGTTCTGATCTTTCCACAGCTCTGGTTTTCACACACCGCTCCGCTGTCTGTTTGTCACAATAGCCGTGATGAGAATTCAGCTGTGAGGCGCTCGAGCTGCTTGAGTTCTGAATGGGGGCCTTTCTGATTCCACATCGAGAAAAACTTGGCTGGTTGCTGATTTATTTTGCAATATCGAAATTAGACATCTAGAACACACAACCTGTTTTTCACAGAGACACTCTGCACTGACGTTAGTGATAGAAAATGTGTGTTGTTGTCATGGCTTCAGCTCGCTGTATGTTTATTGGTGATTAAGAACCTTTCTCCGTTCTGCATCTGTTGCGTCATTTTAAATCATCTTACAACATGACTGTAAATTAATGTGACTGTTAAAAAGCTGAAGAGCTGCAGATTTAGTTTCCTGGCCACATAATCTACGTATAACTCGAAAGCTTCAAAGTGAATTGAGGTAATTTACTTTAGCAAGCTGAAATAAATGGATGCATTTCTGCTATTTACTTCTGATTATCTATAGTAATTAAATCACAGTTGATTTGTAATGTCCTCATAAAGACTCAAAGAGATGAACTAAAAGAGATTTCAAATGGATTTAATACGAATGCTTGTTTTTGGAAGCTAATGTGATTTCCCATACAGGGATGACTGACCAGGCGGCTCATTACGTCTGCTTTATCACAGATACCTGTGTTTGAACTACACGGGCAAATGATTTTACAATTACAACAACGCCATGTGATAGAGCAACTGCTGACAGGCTCCATCTTTCTGGCACGCTACACTGATAAACCAAGGTTGGGCTAAAAGAGTGAGTGGCACTTTATGGTCCCTGAAGGCATCGGCAGCGCACACGGTCGCACACAAGTGTTCAGAAGCAACGACAGACATGTGAGGGATGCTGTCATGTGTCATCAAACCTGATGGAGGAACTCAGCAACCAGACCTGGACACATAAGAAAAAAAAAAAATACAGCATGGGTCTAACAACCTGAGAGTCCATCAGAGGAAACCATTTCATCCATCTCACCAGACCATCATTATAAACTGAGACAGAGTGACGCACCACCTCAGGTGTGGAGCTATTTATTCATTCCACACATCAGAATGAAGGTCACAGTTATTGTTTTAATAATTGACCTTTCTCTGGCTGCTGGGACGGCTCGCTGCAGCTCTGAGTGAATGTGCACATCAGTGACAAGTGGCTGGGAAGTACACCAAACATCTTTTGTTCTGTGTAAGCACTCAAACTGCATTTGCTCATACTTGTGACAAGTTACTTTTGTTATAGTTGTTGCTACATGTCTGCAGGGAAAATCCAAATCAAATGAGATTTCATCTTTAATCGCATCCACACAACTGTGGAAGCCTTCAAAATGAGACTCAAAACTTTTCCATTGACCAAATTCAGATTTTTAACTTTTGTTTTCCACTTTTATCTTGTTAAGAGCAATGGCTTCGTTTTGATTTTGATTTATTAATTAAAATAGATTGTTTTAATGACAATTAAGAGACACTTGTTAAAACGCAGGCCACATGCTGGTGCTGTTGTCTGTTTTGGTAGTGAAACCACACACACACACACACACACACACACATACACACATGCCCACAAAACAATACGTACAGGGACATTCAAATGGACAGAAAATTAAGTTTGATTGCTAAAACGAGTGACTCTTAACTGTAAAACTACCAAGTCGAGAATATGGACTGGGAGTCATGATACTCCGGATGTCACCGTTGCTCTGGTCCATCTACCAGCACGTGTGCAGAAGGACTACTGCATTTACTGCAGCTGTGGTGCAGAAGCGCAGTGGAGGTTTCGTTGACTTCCACTGTTGTTGTGTAAGAATAGAAAATTTTTACTTGAAAACTTTGTCACATAACGAGGCCCAAAACACTGAATGACACTCAACAAGCTGAGTATAGCAGGAGCTATTGCCGCTCTTTATCTTCAGATATCAATCTATCATGTGCAGAAAGGCTAAATGACGGGGATAGATTGGCATCAGCAGTAAAGAGTATGATTTGTTTATCTTGAAAATTACAGCATACCTTGATGACTGTAACTACGATCAATCAATGTGCATTTACAGCAAGCCTGTTTACCATCGGCACATTTCACAAATGCCGCTTTTTCTCGACTTGCTTTGAGGTTTTGAAGGCAGCTCGCATGACGACTGTCATTTGCACCATTGTCACAAACTCATGCTTCTGTTTTCAAGTTCTCTGCCAGTAATGAGAGAAACTTAACATGCAACACGTGAGATAAACCGATGAAAGCCCGATGACAGGCTGTTCGTCAACACTACATCAGCACACCAGAGTTTAGGTTAAGAGTCTAATCAGTTGCTGAAGTGAGTTGTGATTAAGTAAACAGCATTTTCGTTATTATATTTTGACCTACAGGGGAACAGAAACCATGAGCAGGAGCGGGGGTTGTTAAAAAGCTGTTAACAAAGTGTCTGCCGTGTTGATACATGCGCCGCAACAATACCCTGCAGCCCTCACAATATATTATATATTAGCTGACAACTTCAAAGACAAAAGACTTGTCACAGCCACGTTGCTGTATAAGATCAGCAAGAGAGAACTGCACAGATTCAACACTGTCCACCCTCCTTATGCAAGACAACACGCAACGAGCGACGTTTCATGTCTTGGCTCAGTTTATAAAAAAAAAAAGTCCAGCTTGGTTCAGTTAGAGTTTGAGAAATTGTAGGTATGTTGTATGACAACAGCAGAAAGTTTCCTACAAAAAACATCCAAAGCTGTAATTTCAGCGTGAAAAGATCTCAACATAAAGAGCAGGACAAAGCAGGGAACAAGGGAACCTGTGCCCTTTGTTTGGAAAGAAGTTAATTCTTTCCCAGTGAAAAGTTTGTCAAGCAGATGATAACATTTTCTCGGCACAGTGAATGTCTCCTGCTCCACAGGGTCAAGGAGAGACGGTGATAGATGCAGCTAAAATAAGCATCAAAGAAGAGTTGAGTGTCTTTGAATTAACTCCAGCAGACTTTCAAAACGGTAAAATACAGCCTGGGTGATGCGCTGCTGCTTTCTGTGTGGTGGAAGCTATTTAGGAGCTGACAGTTAATTTCTTATGAAGAAGGTAGAGGTTTGCGCTGCCAGATGAAAATAGCTCATTAAAAACTTTTACTTGATCATAGGAGAATATAGACAGCAGGATATTAAAAAAAAAAGAAGTGCACTGAGGCTTGAGTGTGGTTTTATATACGTACAATAAAGATCCAGAACTGAGGAGATGCAGATATGTTGGCTTATTACCAACAGAGTGCCTCGGCAATAATGAGCACGGCGGAGAGGGAAAAGTGGAGCGATGGGCCGAGCGCCCGCTGCCAAACAACAATAAAAAGCACTTGTGTGTGATACATCAAGCTGCGAGGGAACGATGAAGGGCACACCGGGGTCAGATAGAGAGAAATCCTCTGTGATCTCCCCCATCTTTCACAAAGACCGGCTGGCGTTACAAGAGACACCGAGAGGAGGCAGAAGGCGCAGAGGGAGGATTGGAGACGGAGTGAGGAGAAAGCCAAAAACTGGGAGAGACAAAAAAACTCAAATGGAAGTAAAAACGAGACAATCGAACCCCTGGTACAGAAGCTTGGAAACTCCAACCTCACTTTTGTGGACAAATAAGAAAGGAAGCGTGAATCTGAAATACAGCAGATAAATGCAAAAGTGTCACTTTTTTTTATTTCAGTCTCATTTTTTATATTTTGGAAGAGATAAGCAAAAAAATCCACATTTCAATTTAAGTTGGGGACTTTTTGTGAAGAGTTTGCATTTCTCACAATATTCTCCTGCGACTTGGTATTTTTTACAGCAGAGAGCAATCATATTGGTCGTCTGCCCTTACAAATGTCTGTGTTCCTCCATTGAATGAAGCTTGGAAACATGGAAAAACAACATGAACAATCAAGGAATCACGAAAAAAGAAAAAGAAACACAGAAAAAAGAACATCCAAATACATAAACAAAATAGAATAGACAACACAGTCAGTGCCAGTCTCGCTTTACATGTACAAAAAGGAGTAGGAAGAAGTCAGGTTGTTAATTGCTATTGCTAAGGTTTAATAGCATATTGTTCTCTAAGCATGTGTGTGGTTTCATTACAAAACAAACAGCGCCAACTTGTGACCTGGCATGCCAACTATATAGCATTAAGCATTTCTTCTGTGAAAATGGACCGCTGTGTAAATGCAAATCTTTCATGAATCGTGCTTTCTCTACATGTTGTCATGTAAACAGCACCTGCATCTGTAATATTCACCCAATAATTGTTTCTTGGTTACTTCATCCATGTTTTGTGGATGAAATCCCAACATGAATTGGCTACTTTAAAGGCAGTCCCCCTCCTCCTCCCCGCCACCACTCCCCACAGCCATTGGCCTTTTGTGCCCTTGGGCCTATTCTCAGTCGGCCCATTCAATATCTTTCCATGGGATAACCGAGTCTCTCCAGACATCTGGAAGATGCTCGTTGACCTCTGGAGCTTCTGTGCTGCATGGCCAGCTGAACACATCAAATCCCACCGCTAAACCAATTGAGAGCCGAGCTGAAGGTGGGGAAGGGGGTGAGGCGGAGGGGGGGCGGTGTGGAGGCTGCGAGGTTTAGGTGTGAACTGAGACTTTCTCACATTTATCACGGTCAGCTGGAACAGTGAGTGGATGGAGGCCGTGGCTCCTTCCTGCTCCTTACCGCCTCTTAAAGATGATGGAGCAGCAGAAACCAAGCCGCAAAAATCTCTGGAGAGCAACGTGGAATGAGACAGATTACCAGAGAAACAGAACACAGAAACACACGAGAATTTCATGTTGTCACACCGATGCATATCTAGTTGTGTATCGAGAGAGAGAGAGAGCGATCAAGAAGCCTCATATAAGTGTGATGACTGCGTATTTAAAAATCTTTCAGCTTCTGCTTCTCTGTGTGTCTCCTCTGCTATGGATCAATAACTCTTTTATACTGTCTATAATTGAAATGCAGGGAGCCTGAGGTGATTTAGTCGGCTGTAATTTCCTTGTTCGTCATGAATACTAATATAAACCCAAGGACATCGCCATCCCATTTATTCATCCATAAAGAAATACAAACATATACACTTTAATGAATTAAACTAATTGAGCTGCACTTATGTTTAAAATAAACATTGAGAGGAATAACACATTTTTATTTCCATATTATCTGAATGGCACGCTTCTTTTCTAGCAAAACATCAGTGTTAAGAAAGCTGTTAACTAAAGTAATACAAATATTGAGTGTATATATTTTTGCTTGTTTATTATTTCTACGAGGTATTTCGAGGCTCTCGTCAGAGGTAATTATTTTACAGCCTGCTGCAGTAAATAATGCATCTCTAGGAAACCTTCCACTTTTTACAAAGTCATTTGTTTTCAAATATAAACACTCTGAGGCATCCTCCCTCCCTCTGTCGTGCTCAAAACTCAAAATATGAGCAGACTTCCTGTTCTAAAGGTGCTTTTAGTGCATGAGAGGAGGAGCTGGTCAGTCTCAGCCAGTGAATTTTAAGTAGAAGTTACACAGCTCATTAGGCCCGAGTATTAAGGAGAACACCCTGATCATCCCGGTTCATAATGTGCAGAGAAAAGGTGCAGCGAGCTGACTGTGGGAGTCCGCCGTCCAGGATGACTTAATCTGTAATGTTTATGGTTTTGTTGTTCTGCACAAAGTCACTGTTTTGTTGAAATTTATCAAAGGGATGATGGAATGTTTCCTACCCTGTGGTTCTCCTTTTTCCAAGGATATGTTTTAATGTGTTACATTTTTAGCACCAATACTATGCCACCATCAAAAACTCAAAAAACCATCATCAAGTAGGTGTATTTTCAAAATATGTGTAATGTAGGGTTGTGAAATCATTTGCATTAAGCAAACATTTTCATATGAAATAGAATAGCGAAGCTCTGCTGATAAACACACACATACATACAAGTAGAAAGTGCTCCCTGCTTGAGTCTTTATTACATCTATGGTACCGATTTTTCTGGCTTTACTGAAAATGTCGAGCAGGCTATTTGCACCATCAAATCAAAATAGTGTGAAAAACTGATTTAATTACATGGAAAGCATGAATTCAGCTGTCATAGTATTTAGCAAGACACTTTATCACTAATGAAGTGAAATAACGTTTAGGTTTTGGTGAAGGGGTTTAAAAGCAGTTTGAGTTGTGAGTCGTCTGTGATTCTGTGTTGAGTTCGTCGATGTCTCGGTGTGTCTGGACTTTCCAGCGTGCTCTCGCTATATCCTGTGGTCTGGAGGACGTCGTGATTTGATTTTTGGTTTGTTCCATTAAATTGAGGGGTGTCTGGCAGCCCGGACGCTCCTGTGAGAAAACCCTAAAGGCCGGCGCACACTGCAGGACTCTTCAAACCTTCGCCGATTTAAAGAACTCACACTTGAAGAAAACAGAAGACAGATCGCTCAAGGTCGCTCTCTCCTGATCTTATAGTGTGTGGTGTGACTGCAGAGCACGCCACACACTGACCCATTCTTCAGCAGAGTAAAAGATTCTTCATGCTCAATGTTTCAAATCTCGTGTAAACGTGACTTTGAACTGTTTTTCTCATCTCCGTCCGCACCTCTGCCACTCCCACCAGAACTCTGAGAACAGTGAGAGAGGACCTTCATTCCCTGCAGTGTGTGAAGGACGGACTGACTCAAATTTACTCAGGTACCAAATTTTTTTTTTTTTCAAATTAACCAATCTGAGGCTCCTTTTGTGCTTTGTGAACTTTCTGTGGCTGCTGAACTGTTTCCCTTTTTGCTCATGAGGAGTATTTTGTTCCCCCTTCTTTCGTAGCTGTGAATAGCGGAGACACTACAGAGCGCAGGAGTTTTGACTTCTTCCGTGTTTCACTGTCTCCGGCGCACACTCACGACTGAGGCGGGGGTTTTTGAAAGCAAGTGCCAGCAACACCTTGATGAGTCGGAGCTGCCCAGCCAATCAGGATTAGTACATAATACTAGTATTAATACATACACTGCATGGAGAATGAAAGAAGATGCAGGGTCAGAATCTCAAAAGGACACAAGAAAAGAAACATGAACCATGGCAATTGTTTGGATTAAAACTTTTTTTTTTTTTTTTTTTTTTTTTTATTTCAGTAATGCTTTTATTTTCTAGAAACACAATATTGGATAATAGAATAACGAAATTGGCAGGAATTGAGTTGGTGGGTTTTTCTAATCTACATTGTTTAAATCCTGCTATTTTAGTTTAAAAATAGGGAAATACACTACACTTCGGAGCTTCTACATGGAAATACACAATGAACTCAAAAGAAAAAAAACCTTTTCACACCAGAAAAACTTTAATACAATTTAAAAATCCAGTCAGTTTTTTCTTTATTTGTTTCCCTATTAACAGAATATTCATGATGAAAAATCAGCTCCATCTGTCTTTACCAAAAGATCTAGATGTGGGTGAGATACATACAGGATCTCTCTAATAAAAGAAAAAAGGCTCCAACCACCTCCCAGCTGTCTCCTGCTTTATCCAGACACCTGTACAATTTACCCTCAGAGAAAGGCTGAATTACAGGCGGAAAGAGGGGAAAGTGGTGGCAGCATGGTAAAATGAGAAGGAAAGAGCAAAAGCAGCGAAGGACCTTGTTAAAAGCCCCTCTGTGACAGTCAAGAAAAGGCTGCAGCTTTGAGTCATTAAATGTGGCTGAAGCTGTGCAGAGTGCCGGAAAAAAAACAAAACATCCGTGGACAGAAAGAGAGAGTCTTACAGGAGGGAATGGGCTTTTCAAGGTAAGAGCAAATAAATCAAATAGTGTCTTCCAAATAAGATGTATGTTGGTCAATTGAGTGAATCAAATGAATTTAGCTGATGTGGATACTTGCTACCTGAACATTCCTGATTTTATAAAACTAAGGCAAAAAAAGACGAAGAAGAAAAAGTGAAGAATAGACCATATGTGCCATATGTACCCTTTAAGAAACATTTTAGAAAATAAAGAGGAAACATTTTATGTCTGCATCATACATCAAGCCAATAATATAAGAATTGACTTAATAATCGGGCAATTTCACCTGGATAGGCTGCAAGCGCTTGACGGCGCTCACACTGAGAAACACTCACCGGTATGTCAGCGGTATGTGGAGCCATCCAAAAATGCAAACGCTCCAAAACTGTGTTGTTGAAAATGGGGGGAAATGCAACTTTTCTAAAACGCTGCACATGTGCACCATGAATGTGGTAAATAGTTCTGTCAGTAGATCGACAACAACAATGGTGACGTCCAGAGTGGCATGACTCTCAGTCCATACTCTCCTGGGACGTGGCGGTTTAATGCTTGAGAGTCACTCCTAATTCCTCAGATTAACTTGGTCGTCTGTCCATGTACCTGCCCGTGTTTGTGGTTACATTACCAAAGTAAAAAACTGTGTCAGCTCAGTGACTTGCCCACAACTTCATTTTCATTATTTCTGCCAATGGACAAATGTGAAACTACGTGTGAGTGCAACATTTTCAAAGAACACCGATCTCACAGTGAACCGAAAACGAAAAATGATGCAGTTTTCAGCCGATTGTGTAAACAGGCCGTTAACAGCAGGTCAGTAATTGTTCTTAGAAAAAGGAGAAGAAAGCATGCTTCATTGATCCCCTTGGGAAAATTACTTCTCTGCATTTAACCCTTCCTATTTATAGCTAACCTAAACTATGCACAGTGGGAGCACTGGGATGTCACGGTATGGCACCCGGGCAGCAGCTGGGGTCAGCGGTCTCGCTCGGGGACCGGCAGCGGTGACCTGTCAGCTGTGAGATTCCTGTGAACTTCTGATCTCATATCCAGTTTTCTAACCTTAAGGTCAGCAGTTCCCAACCTTTTTCTCGAGGGACCAAAATATTTGCCATTACTGAGCTGGGCAAACTTAACCCCACCACTACCCCCACCACTCTATACCCCCACAACCCTCACAAACTGGAGGATGCGGGCACTGATATGTTTTTATTGTATCTCAATATATGAATCACTGAGTTTTGCAGACAAAAAAGGAAGAGGGAAAAAAACAGAGGGATCAAACACTGAAAATTCTCTGAAAAATTCAGCTAAGAATGAATCCATAGACACAAGCTGTGATCACTAAATATGGATCCAATTGAAATCCCACCTGGTCACGTGCATCATGATGGAAGCTTCTAATCGGATCGGTTATCAGCGATCGTACAGGGTGACGACTGAGTGATCTGAGTTTTGGGCTTTTTGTAACTGTGTCACAATAATTTCCAAACAATGTTACGGGCTAAATAAAGTTTCTTATATAAACATATACTGTCAGATAATCTACACATCTGCATCATATCATATTATATTGTGCATTATTTGAGCTGTATGTCAATATTTCATACACAACAGTCACTCTAATAAAAACTTATGCGATCAAATATGCTGCTGTACAGCTCTGCATAAAACTCAGCATTTGCAAATAATTTCCTGCTTAGGCTTGTTTAGGATAGTTGCACCCTATATTTATACACAGTGTATCCGGTATATGATATTTGAGGACGTGGTTTACTGTAGTGTAGAGCTGCATTGAATGATGTGTTTATCATTCATGCCTTTGATACATTTGAGAGCGTGCTGGTTTTACAACTCGTAACACATCTCACAAAATGTTGCTATATTAATAAATGGAAATTCAGACCAAATATTTAGTCTACTTTCAGGAAAAAACTAAATAGATAATAACTCTCACATGTCTGCTGTCTAAATAAATCTTTCCATTCATTCATCTTCTTTGCCGCACAGTACCCGTGGGGTTGTAATGGCAAAATACAGAGCAAGGAAGGCCAGAAGAAATGCAGAAGATCTTCATTTAATTACTCTTTCTTGCACAGAAATGCCTTGATTGGTCTAAATTGTTTCTGCTTTTTCAGTCATGACCTCCAAGAAACCCCTTCTCCCCTGGTCTGAGTTTTAAAAAGCTCATGAAGAAAGAAAACAACACACCATTTAATAAATACAACCATTTACACTGTGATTAGCGTGTTGATTTAAATCAATACGTTCTTGCTTGAGAAACAAAAAATATCTGTTTTCAGGCTTAATCTGCAGACTCATGTGCTATTTGACCCCTGTAACATCAGGAATATTTACCTCATTAAATCTTCAATCATTCACCCCTTGACAAATTTTCGGTCACAGACACCGAGTCCTGGAAATGGCACAAATGAATAATTTAACAGCACACACAACCGATCAGAGAGCCCAACTCCTCTGGTGTTCGCAGGCTATCTCCGACAGTGGCGTAAATCCCCGAAGTAGGCACACGCTTAATGAATAGGAACACAGATAAAATTCCTCAACAGCTTCCACATTTACAAAAACTGATCCGGTAAATCTCCAGGCGCCACTCAGGGTTCAGGAAAAAAACATCCATTCTCATTACACCGCAGGAGATCCCTGATAGGATTCACAAAACGTTCAGCCCCTCAATGAGGTTTCTGACACTGTCATATTAAAAAATAAAGGCATTCCCCTGACAATATATTCCAGCAGGCGTCTGCTCTGGTGTCAGTCAGCTGGGACTGCAGTATTCATCTTCTGTTTTGGTTGTAATATGTTACTTAATAAACTTCACAAAACTTCTCAAATGCTCATCTTCCACATCCTTATATGACTTTACAAACCCTGAAATCTTCCACTGCTCTGCCAAGGCGGAAGAAAAGTAGACGGAAAATGTTCGGGGAAGAAGAAAAAAAACATGTAATATTAAAGTCGGAGATTTTAATGGCAAGAATTGCCTCAAACAAGACGTACTCTGAGTGACTTGACTCGGATCTCAGGTTCAGTGTTTCTACTTCACCGGGTAATTTTGATGAAAATGGAAAGTAGGCCCTCCTCTCTCTTTCCCTGACTAAAAGCACCGCTTAAAAAAAAAAAAAAAAAAAAGAGGAGCAGGTTTAAAAAAAAAAAAAAAGTGCTTTTAATCTACAAGCATGTTGACAAAGACCGAGTCGTCCTTGCTGGCTTTTGAGCTTTTCAAAGTTGTCCTATCAAGGAGGGGAATCTGAAGCCGGAGTGTCTGGGGAACAAGAACACTGGAGGCGGAGAACTCTCATTTGGCTTCAGTGTTTCTTTTTTCTTCCTATGTCAGCCATGTTCCCCAGTCTGAAGGGAGAAACTCATCTCATGACTATTTATCTTCCCTCCAGACGTCTTGCATCTGGGGGTCAGAAATAATACAACTCTTTGCTCTGACCAAGCAGTGAACGGAGTGGAGCGATGAAGGTAACTGTGTCTCCACCTCCTCCCACTTTACATCTCCCACCAGCGCCGTTTTGTTAAAGAAATAAATTCTCTCAGCAGTAACACATACTCATGGAAACAATCTGTGCGATATTGTTTACACACAGAGCCTGTGATTGTGTGGGTTTTCTGACTCATATGTATGTCATGATAAACAATATTTACTAATATCAGCTTTAAGCTTTTCACAGGCTGCAAAGTTTTCTCCTCAGCAGCACACTGCTCCACTCCAAACTTTCAGTGCATGAAGTGGTGTTGAAGGGCCGTTCTAGTGTACTTTTAAAGAAACTCCATCAGTTGCTACTTCTAAAACTACTTCAGTTCTGCCTACAGTTATATTTCAGCAGATTGTACAGAAACTCGAGGGAGTTTGATAAAATTATACATTTATCTTCAAGCTGACATTAGGCAGTAGATTTCTGATCCATTGTTTTGGGGGGATATGTCGCACTAGTTTGTTGTCAGAACTCACCTTCAGCACTACATCTACACTCCCATGAGATGAGATTACAGATCCAATCTTGGTTTAATTATTCCGTGTAATGCGGTTTTGCTGATTGCGACAAGCAGCGTGATCACACCGTTTAGCCTGCGGTCCAGCATTTAGCTCATGTTACACTCCTCTCTGAGGTGCAAGTCCTGCTGTAGAGACCAGGCTTTATTCTGGATTTACACAAAGTCTAAAAGTGAGCAGACGCCTAACGGGAGGCGTTCAATTCTAATGGAGGGAGGTCGGCGTCCTCTACCTCTTTGAGCTCCTCTAATCTCTAATTCATGTATTCAAGGTTAGAGCCTGATGTGTGGGAGAAGTGGGATGAAAGGAAGAAAGAAGGCAACAGTGAATCAGACAGGGAGGGACCCAAAAGAAGAAAGAAAGAAAGATGGGTGAGGAAAAACTGACGGCCTCTCATCCTTCGAAGAACCTGTCGTTGGACCAAGAGAAGAAAGGCTCGGTTTCTGGAGTTTCACATGGGATCAAAGGGAATTCCCATCGAATCCGAATGTCGTCTGAATGTTTTATGGTCGCCGGGGCGTTGAGGTGAGCTTTGAGTAAGACGAGGCGCAAAAGAGCTCTGATCAGAAGTGGTCAAACATTTCCAGTGGCCGGCTCTTTGCGTCTAAATAAACTACATATGTTTACATAATTTACACGTTAGGGCAGGAATACGTTCTTGTTGAATAATTGCATGTTTAGAGACTCTCACTTCCTTTACATTTACTTTCAATATCTTCAGTCACTGAATTCATTCCTTCATTTACTCATTTTCCTCAAGCAGAGACAACAATTGCATGATTGAGCGCAGCGATAGTGAGAAATGACACATACTGAAAACACCTACACACACACACACACACACACACACACACACACATACACATATAGTTAACTGAAATCTCTAACAACAGAATAACCAGAGGAAAACTAATGAATTCATTTCACTGAAAGGTTAAACAACGATGTATCAATCACATTCTTATTGTATTTTAAGTCAGCTTATTGTTAAACGCCTACACGTCTTATTCTTCAGATCAGCTGGAGAAACACACTGAGTCACACATGCTGCTACTAATGCACAGACACCTTCACAACAACATGGAGTCTTTCAGCTCTGACAAAGCTCTTCAGTGACACGCTGAAGCTTTTTTTTTGTTCAAAAGCTTTGTTTCCTCAGAGGGGGGTAGTACTGGATGAGTGCATTTACAGTCCATTACGCTAAAGCCAGACAATTGTACCTAATGCAAACGCACACACTCAGATGTACATAGACTCATCTGAATCAGGCATGGCGGACTGTCTCAGAACATTCATGTGATCGGTGAGTAATACAGAACATAAAAGAGTGCGTGGAAATGCCAGGACAACAAGCCAGGTATTACATGGCTAATGTAAACTTCAAAGAAACCCTGTTGGGACCTAGAACACTTTCACTCTCAGCCCCACGGATCCAGAGGGGCAACTCCAAAAGTTGGCTGAACAGAGGAAGGAATGGGTTAACCTGCCGCAGCAACATGAGGAAGTGGGAGGGACCGCTGACAGCGAAAGAGAAACTAAAACGGAGAGACACTTTTCAACCTGTCTTTAGGCCGGCCACAGTTTTACCGGACTCTGACAACAAAAGGTAAAACTGTATGATCTTTGTTAAAGTGTAAATAACATTGTCTTTTTAAAGAAATAAGTCATACTGTGACAAAATGAAGCTGCGTTGCCTGAGGGTTTCCCTAAGTTTTATTATCTCTCCCTCCATATTCTAGACATGGCCACTGCCAGACCTCTAATGACGGAAGATCAGTTCCTCTGTTCCATCTGCCTGTCTGTGTTCACCCAACCTGTGTCAATTCCCTGTGGACACAACTTCTGTCTCAAGTGTATCACAGACTACTGGGACACTCAGACTGTGTTCAAATGCCCCAACTGCACACAGGACTTCTATCCCAAGCCAATGCTGAGTATTAATATTTTTATTGCTGACATCGCAGAAAATTTTAAGAAATCAGCTGAACCAGTGTCTCCCGGAAGCCCTGAAGAGCCAGAAAATGGAGATGTGCTCTGCGACCGCTGCACAGGACCTCAACTGACAGCTGTAAAGTCCTGCTTAGTGTGTTTTATGTCCTTTTGTCAAACTCATCTGGAGCCTCACCAGAGGATTCCCACACTGAAGAAACACAAGCTCGTCCCTGCGGCCAAAAACCTGGAAAGCCGGATATGCGAGCACCACCACGAACCTTTGGACCTGTTCTGCAGAGTGGAGCAAATGTTCCTGTGTGAGAAATGTCAACAAGCGGAGCATAAGAACCACAAAACCGTGACTCTAGAGGAGGAGGCCGAAATGAGGAAGATCCAGCTGGTATTAGAAAAAAGAGACGCGGTTCAGATGATGCAGGCGCGTCAGCAGAAAATACTTGAGATTCAACAGTCAGTGGGGGCCAGCAGGAATAATGCAGATCAGGCGCTGTCGTGCAGCCAACATGTGGTGACTGCCATGGTGGACTACATGAAGAAAAGCCTCTCTGAGCTGACGGAGGTAATTGAAGCGAGGAAGAGGAAAAGTGGAACAGAGGCACTAGTCATCATTAATGAACTGGAGAAAGAAATTATGGTAATAAAGGGCAAAAACAGGCAGCTGGAGGCAGTTTCTCTGAGTAACGATCCCTTCACATTCATGGAGAACTTCCTTTCTTTTAACATCAATTCACCTCAGGTGAAGGATTGGTCTGACGTAGCTCTCAAGGAGGACCAATATACGATCGAGGGGGCCATGGAGAAGCTGCAGACAACAATCAGGAGGGAAATAAGCATGCTGTGTGATCCCGACTTCAAAGAAAAGCAGAAGCATGCTGTAGATGTGACGCTGGATGCGGACACAGCAAACCCCACTCTCAGGATCTCTGAGGACGGCAAGCAGGTCACACATGTGAACCGAAAGGTGCACACTCCGAACAGACCACAGAGGTTTGACCTCGTCCTCAACGTCTTGGGAAAGGAAGGTTTCTCCTCTGGCAAATTTTACTACGAAGTTCAGGTCAAAGACAAAACGCAGTGGGACCTCGGGGTTGCAAATCAGTCCATCAACAGGAAAGGTGACATCAGACTGAGTCCGAAGACCGGATACTGGACCATCTGGCTGAGGAAGGGAATAGAGTTCACGGCCAACGCTGGCCCTGCGATCAGCCTTCATGTGAGAGAGATACCTCAAAAAATCGGAGTGTTTGTCGACTACGAAGGGGGGGAGGTCTCTTTTTACGACGTGGACGCCAGGGCCCTCATCTTCTCCTTCACCCAGTGTAACTTCACCGAGAAGCTCTTCCCGTTCTTCAGCCCCTGTTCTAACGACGGGGGCAAAAACTCAGCCCCGCTGATCATCACGCCCGTCGAGCACAACGGCTGAGTTTTCACAGGGGGTTGGTGGAAGACACGGGGACTCAGATGGATCACAACAGTGGAACAGTGAAATGTTTTTATCGGCGAGATGGCAGTCTGTCATTCAGCGTCTCCCATCCGTCAGTGTCAGTGCTGCGTGTCGCAATGTGTCGCCTGTCAGGCAGACAGCTGCAGATCTCCAGCAGAGTCCCCGTGCAGCCACTTGGACATTCACGACACACACAGACTTCGTCATGACAGCCATGCATCACTTTGGTTTGAGTAAAAATAGATCTATGAGGGGAGGACCTTCTTTTCTTTTTTTCTTTTTACATTTATACATTTGAACTCCCGTGTTTCTGAAAACTGTCACATTTATATCGATGGAGTTGATTATCAGAACAGGTTCAACATTTTTTGGGGGAAAAAGGACAACTCTAAGGAGACCGCATCCTAAAATGACCTCTCACTAAACCAGCATGATGCAGAATGTCTAAAAATCAATTGCATGACTCCAAATTTAAAGCAGTTCCAATGCGGATGGAACTCTTTGTTTCATCCATATTGATGTTATTTCATTAAAATGATAAAAGGTACGTGGTAAATCTCTGAAAATTGAATGGGAAAAGGAAACCTAACTTGAATATAATGCAATGTTCTCTGATTAAAATTAGACAAATCTATAAGGTGTAGGCTTTCCAAATGGAAATACAGCAAGTCTTTCTAATGTATACTGAGGAAACCATTTATAGTGCAATCATTTAATGTCTTTAACTTCTTCCTTTACAATTCTTTACCTTTTTTTTTTTTTTTTTTTTGCACTGAAGGTCTGTTTGGTGTGTGAAATCATGTGAAGTGAGAAAATGGAGCTGTTAGAGTTATTCAGATGTTGACGCTAAGACAATGGGAGCAGAGGAACAAATCGCTGTGGCTTTTAGTTTAATGGCAAAATCCGCTCATGAATGTTTGAAATGAATATGTCATTTTGCCTGGAGTGTGTTTTCAATGCATCCCTTGTACTGTGAGTGATGATTAAAGATTGTGGAGATGCAAGATGTGAAATACAAAGCTATTTAAAAAATCGACATGTCATCTTCTCTTCTTTTTTTTGCAATAAGACATTAAAACCTTACAATTTCCACAGTGTGGAACCGAATTGTGGTAGTCAGAGTGAAGGATCTGATAATTTTTCAAAATTCCATGTGAAAACGAAGACGAATGTTCCAAATGAAGTTGTGACATGCATCTAGATGTCTCTAAACTGACAAATTTTCACAAAGATTCTGCATAATTGCCACTCAAGTCTCAAAGACAGTGATCGCTGAATTACTTTGAGATGCAATTGAAGTGCATCTGTCATTTCACAGAAACATCATCACAAATTACAAAGACGTCTTCAAACCTTTTGATTCAAAAAACATAGAGTAAGTAATTTATTCCCCTTTTAAAATAGTTTCTCTCATAGTGAGAAGTGATACACAAAAATATCTGAATGACTTTTCAACTTTTTTTAATCACATTTGTAAAATTATGTGGCGCTTGAAACAAAGTGACCAAATACAGCAAAAATATTAGAGTACAGTTAAATTTTCCACACAAACCTTTATTATAACGTCCATCAGAGAGGTTGATGAGGCTCAGACTGCTCTGCTGTATTTTGAAATGCTTCTTTCAGTGTGCGTCAGGAAAGCCTCATAATCAGGCTGTGGACTGTGTTTGGTGCCTCCGCTGTATCTGTAATCATTGTAAATGACTGGAAAGTCATTATAAAGCAAACCTTTTACAGATCACAGGCTGAGATGTCAATAACAAATTAGGAATCAAACATAACATGCTTCACACAACAACTTCAATTCAACTGCTTCTAATCTTCAAAAGGGATGGTTTGAAGCTTTACTTGTCTTTTGAATGTAGTGCATGACTGTGGGTGTAGCTTTTACCGCAATGACAGACTGCAATTTGACTCAGTCTTATCAGCCAAAACACAAAATAATTGAACTTTATTGATACAAAGTCCAGTAGAGTTCACTGTGGTGCAATAAAGAATATCCCAAGAGCGCAAATTATTTACCAGCTATTGACGGAGTTAGAGAGCGAAGTCCTGGTCTTTGAAGGCACCGGCGGGATTTTCTTCTTCACTTGCTTTTGTTTAACCACAGCAGAGGTGCGACGAGAAGGCCGCCCTGACTGGCTGTGAAATGCTGATACCAACAGAAAAAGGGCAATTTAAGCCATTTGTATGGAGCTCCGGGGCTGTGAAAAGGAGCCCAAGAGGGAATAATGGAAAAACTACATGCGTGACTTATTCTCATTAATTACATTTAAGTTAATTAATACTGCAGTTGCATTAATTTGTTTTCTTGGCAACTGCAATAATAGAGAAATGCCTTAGAACAGTGTGAGTGTGGTGGATGTAAAGATCAACACATATACACCAGTGTTTTTACTCCTTCAGGTAAGACATGATCATATCTGCAAACTTTAATTAGAATATATAATTGATGTTTTGGAAAATATTTCTAGGCCCACTGTGGGCGCGGCAATGCCTGCTGCTCATTCATTCAGTCCGCTACTCTTTGGTCCCGCTGAAAAAGCTCAACTCTCGGATGCATTCCCATGCAATTTCGACAGTGATGCCCATGGTTCTTAGAGGATAACCCTCCGACTTTGGTAATCTCCTCTCTTTTCCCTGTAGAGCCATTACGAGCAGCTGAGCCGTGCACATCTGCAGCTTCAGTGCACACACCTACCAATATAATACCCACCGTCTCATCTTCTGATTCCATACAGCAATGTGTAACTGTGGTGGTTGGAAAAAAAAGGATGCGTCCATAAAGTATCAAAGGATCAAACTAACCGAACAAGGTTTCACCTGAGCTGGAACGAACATGACTTGTGCTGACACACCCTGAGATTAAAATAAACAGAATTAACATGGAAACACTTTTGGGTCATATCTAAATAAAACCATTTCAGTGCTTCCCTCGCTGTTAAATTTGGTTGAATCATCAGGAATCATTCTGGGTCATTTTGTTGCTTTGACTGCAATTACAAGCACGCTGTAAGTCTGTGAATGTGTCCGCCTTTCTGCAAGCACACATGCCTTTTGTCCGACAGTATGTGTCTCTAATGAAGTGCCAAATGTAATGAGATAAATCTATCCATTAGGGCCTCTTAACAAGAGTGAGCCCACATGGCTGCTAATGAGTCAGTCGTCCTCAGAGAGCCGGAGGACCTGACAAAGGCTTCAGACGACCCTCAAAGCCTGCAAATCCACCGCTCCAGCTGTTGGACTGCAGACCGCCGTCATTTAGCTGTCTGTCCTTCTGGGAATGATTTCAAGTTAGCGGGCGGCAACTACTTAGAGACTGAAGTCATAGCCAGCACAGGAAAACACTAATCATCTGTAATCATTGATCTATCATTACTTGGCAATACTCATTAGCTTGATGGAGCAAAGCTCTGTGGGATACAGTCGGTACCGGAGTGATAAGATCCGCCCAGCTACTGCTGTGCTGAACATGTGCTCTCCATGTCAGGGCTTCTGCTGCCAGCCGAGGGTTCAGATGTTATTTTTCAAGTCTTTCATGATCACCGTTTCCTTTTTTCACACATCGTTTCCCTCTCGTTCTTTCTCAGTGGATTGCATTGATGCAGCTCCATCAAATGAGGATATGCACAGACACACCAGCATTCAGGGCTTTTCTTTCCTGTTCTTGTTTTGATTAGGTTTTTGGGATTTGAGTGACTTTACCTCAAGATACCTCTGCTAGTTCGATCTTGTCTGAACGTCTACAGTTAATGACCCTCGATCATGCTTTAAAAGCCTCCATTAGAGTTTGTCTAAATGGCTCACTTATTAGAGCGGGTTGTCTCTCAGTCTGGAAAGTTCTAGGTTTGATCCGACCGAAACGATAGAATGTGCATCTTGCACTGCAAACATCATCAATGGTGTGTGAATGGCAGATTGTGACGAACGCTATACTGTTAGTTAAAGTATTAAAGCCATTTGTCCTTAGAGGCACTAAATCAGACACAGAAGCATATAACAGCACAGGAGTAGAAAATATATTTCTGGAAAGAAAAGTTATTGAAATAACAAGAAGTGTTGGCTCATCCATGGAGCCATTATAACGGTCTATGCCCATCTATCACTGTCAAACCACGAGCCGACGCATATTGACCTCGCCAGTTGGAAATGGAGGAAAAAGGAAAAAGAGAATGGAGCTGTAAAAACAAAGAATAGATTAGGTTGTGGGAACATTTTAATTTGTAAGCAGCTGCTTCAGTGACTCGGTAGCTGCACGGCCGCACTGTGGAGGTAGTGATTGGTGGAAAAATACTGATGAAGCCATCCTAAACACTGGCTTCTACCAGCTTCTTAACAGCTTGAGACGACACGAGCCGGTTGTAGGATAACTGAGTGTTTGAAAGAGGACATGCAGCATCAGTGAAGTTAAAACTCAGAAAACAGCTTCTATATGAAATGAGAGATAGATGCAACAATCAGTGGGACGAGTCCGAGGCTATACGTGCACACACTTATAGAGTGAAAGGAAAATGACAATTGTGCGATTATTGATCCACAAGTAGCCACCAGGACTTAAGAAAGTGCAGTTGGCAGGTACAAGACACTCCTAGACTGTGTAATTTCAGCAGTTTTATGAGATTAGTACCCACTACACCGTGCAGGACATTTCATAAACTTGGGCCAGACAGTAAATTTGACTGCACGACATTGCACTCCCCTCAGTCCGATGTGATGACTGCTGCAGTGTACTTCGATTCTTAAAAATCGGAATTTTAGTCTGTATTTCATCTAGATGCAAGCTGACACGACGCCAGTGAAACCAAACACCCCAAGATGTCGTGTGAAACCAAAGACTTCATCATCAGAGAAAAGGAATAACATTTAAAACATATTGTGTTATGAGGTTCCTTCAGCATTTTTTTTTCTTTTTGCAACTGATTCACAATGGTAAAACTGTAGGTCCCTTATTTTGTTAAAAAAAAAAAAAAAAAAAAAGAAGGTCTCTCAAGAAAAAGGTTGGAAACCACTAATTTTTGTCACTGGTGGCTCCAGGAAATAAATCCAGCAGATAACAGAGCAGCTCGTATAGATTGATATATGTGTAGGTAAAGCATATGGATAATGTGGACGGGGTCCAACTTTTAATCTATAATATACCAGCTGTTCTTCAGGTGGACTTCTGGAGTCACTTCACTGTTTTACCCCTTGTCTCAAAATTACTACACCGTTAGAAAATTAACTCAGGCTGTCTCAGAGGTCGGCGAACCAGTCTCACTTTTTGACAAGAGACCACAGACTTTAAATCATGATTTTATCACCGATGCTCATCTTTAGTCTGAGATGGACAAAATCAGCCAGTCGTCATCCTTGGTGTGTGTGTGTGTCCCAATTTTAAGAAATGTACTGTATTTTTTGTAATTTTGATTAAATGATCGACATTTTTACACTATGACAGATCCCATAACTACATTGATTTACACAAGAGCACATTAACATTCTCACAAATGTCCGGAGGATTTCCTGCTGATTAAATCCAAAGGCGGCGAGGAGTGACATGATGATAGCAGTGCACTTATAAGGCATTAACGGCAGATTTATAATCAAAGTGTTCGTACCTCGGCCAACGCAGAGTGAAAAATAATAGGTGAACGACTTTGCTTTCCATCTCGGAGATGGAGGAGACAAAACTGTGTGGCTTTTCCAGTGACAGATCAGATTTGTGCACCGCGAAGGCTTTGATCTTAAGGCTTTCTGACAGGCTTTAATCTGAGCAGACCACACACACAAGTGCAAACACACCTTTTTTACTGAAGCCACAGCATCCGTGGTGTTGTGAAATGGTCAGCATGTGGATGGTGCTGCAGACAGTTCCTCCTGAATTAATAAGGAGGGCATGTTTGGGGGATTTTTCATTTTTTTTTTGTTAAACATTTCTCACCTTATCTGTTTGTCTCCGTTTTTTAAGAAAAGATTTTCAGTCACACTGTAATATAATTCTGGGACGGAGGCTGTTGTTGCAAAGGTCACTTTTAAAAAAGTGCACGCCGCACCTGTTCTGATTATTTTCCCTGAGCTACCTTGTTGCCACAGGTACATATCTCACCGCCCAAAACTCATATTTCATAGAGAAAAGACAGAAAATGGGAAGAGCAAGGACATTTAATGACATTTAAACTACAAAGACAAAAGGGTAAAACATGAAGAGAAGACGATTTTATTCATCGCGCTGCAACTTCTGCATTATCAGGGTAAGAGGGGCTGAAAAAAAGTTGCACCGAGAATCCAAGAAAGTGGCTTTGATTTACAAAATTGTTTAAATCCTATTTGTTTGCTATTTAGTTGGCAATTAAAAAAAAGCCTTTAGTGGAAAGTAAATTCTCTTTTCGTTAATGCAACACAAGAACAACAATGCCCGCTGTTGACTTTGTTGTGCCACACAAAATGTTAAGCAACAAATGAAGGTGACAATCAGTGCCTCAGGTCCAACTGTGTGTGTGTTTGCCTCGATTTCTCAATTAAACGGAACCTTCATTTCAAACGGCAACGTCCAACATAAGCATTAACAAGTTTACCACACTCAGTCGGGTTCTTTATGAATAAACATGAATCCACCAAGAAAGGACAGAGACCTGGGGAACTTTATCTTATTCATTATCATAGGGGGAAAAATATCACTATCTGTGCGAATAGACATACATCTCAACGGACATCAGCCTTTATTTCTGTCTGATTTTAAATCACCAACACAAACATTTACTTTTATCTATAGGTTGAAAAAATAGGTTACCTGTAGATTCTTTTCAGGCAGAATACCTTATCACCACTTCTGGGTATTAAATCTATAATAGCAGCGAGACCACACAGATATCATCTTTGATGAAACTGCTGCCGACTATCTCTTGGCAGAAGAAAAATGAACCGTCTAAACGGTCGGCGCGAGGTTCCAGCGGCCACGTTAGACCGGGGCAGCCCCGATGCGTTAGCCACGCGAGTCGGTACGGCGCCCTGTGTATCTCTGCAAGACTGCAAATCCAGACTAATTAGTGTCACCTCAACAGATGAGAAACACAGAGCAACACCTCTCTGTCTTAAGGGCCTTTTTCTTTCAAGGGCTCATAATGCAATTAATTAGAAAGTCCTGCTTTAATTAGACAGCACACTGGCCCCGATTCAAATTAGGCTTTCTGGGTGAATGCATGTACATGACACACACATGCAATTGCCCTATAGTGAAAGCATCTACACACAGGGAGTCCTTTTTTCCCTTTTTTCTATGTGTGTGTGTGTGTGTGTGTGTGTGTCTGTGTAGCAGGTCAGTTTGTCTGAGACAGCCACAGGCATATGAGTTTTTGATTGGCAGCAGTGTTGGCTCGGTGAGAAGCAGGCGGATGTGAAATCTCTGCCGAGCAGCTTCCCGGTTGTAGCCCTGTGACCTCCAAACGGTCCAGACAAGCACAGCCGAGGGCTATAGCAAGCTAATCAAAAAAAGAAAAAAGAAAAAAAAAAAAAAACGGAAATGACCAAACAAGGCTACGTCTTTCAGAGTCTCGGCCTTTAAAAAGAAAAAAAGATTTTACTTTAAACTTTATCTCTATCCACCGGTTGTTTGTTTGATGCTGGTAGCTTTTAAACTAAAATCGATCTTAAAACAGAATAGCAAAGTGAACTTCTTATATTTCAGATATGACCCACATATTAAATCATATAAAAGTGAAAAAGGCATTTTTGAAACTCGTAAACCATCGATAGCAGAAAGTGGCAGTTTCTTTTTCCTCTTATCTTTTCTAACAGGTTCTCATGGCGAGGAACGCTGCTGTGTTAAGAGGGTCATCGCTGGTCAAAGGGTCAAAGGACAGAGTGATGAGCGCTGCAAGATTACACGAGGGACTGGATTAGAAGAGACGGCACAGCGGTGTGCAGCCAGCTGCAGTTCAAGATGAAAACATGAATCCCACAGTGCAGCCAAAACATCAACTGTTAGCCTGAGTTTCCGTCTACCTTCAAAATCAGAGGAAAAAAACCAATGGGATAATCAAGATGTGGACAATGACAGCAATGACTTCCTCCAGAGTGTCATGACTCCCCGTCTGTATTCTCCTGGACCTCGGTAGTTTAGAGTTGAGAGTCAATGTAATAATCCAACTCCCTCATCTGTCCACATGAATGTATGTTCACTCACAGACAGTGTATTGTTCTGTGTGTGTGTGTGGGCTGACATGCCAGTGACATAGGTTCTGTAAAACATGAATCTTTTCAGAAATTAAAATGCAAAAGATATAAATTTTCACTTGAAACCTTTGTGTAAACGGGGCCTGAATTCAGCCATTCAAACCTGGATAACCAACAGTATTCTCATATGTCAACTCTGAATTTCATGTAAATTTCAACATCTAAAAAAATACACAGAACCCTAAACCCTCTTGTTATCCACAGAACTCCTGCAGGTCACCAAGCCAAACTTTCATAATCTCTGTCATATGTCACCCTGAACTGTCCTGACTGTGGTTCTTTTGTCCAGACGCCTGTGATGATCCCTGGTTCTGGATATGTGAGACTGAGGTGTTGGGAAGGGAAAAAAAAGAAGAGGGAAAGTGAAGGAAATCCGGGAGAGGTCAACAATCTATCAAAAAGACATTCATGCAGCACTGTTGTGGGTTTGGATAGAAGCAAAAGGCAGGGCAGGCCCAAGACAGATTCAGGCTACAATGAGGCAACCACAGAGAGAACTGTGGCAGGAAACACGACCCGCGGAAAACCATGTGGAGAACACAAAAAATCCACAGAGAAAACATCCCAAGCCTCGAGGAACCAGTCAGCCGCTGAATCCCAGGAAGTCACAATAAAACACACTGAAGCATCAGGAGAACATGCAGACTCCACACAAAGCAGCAGCGTCCACTAGAATAACAGCAGGCCCTGAACAGCCAGACTGCCGTGGCTTTTTGAGCAATATCAATACAGAGGAAGATAATCTTTACATAAGTAAAGATTAAAGGTGACTTTTGTAAATGCTGAACAGATTTTAAATATCAGAGCAATATTTTCCCGAGATTCTGAGAAACAGAATAATCTGATTGTGTTTCAGCTGAGTACAGTGGGTGTGGGGGACGGCGAGGGAACACTGCTTCCTCAGTGTCAGCTTTATTGATCGGCCGCGGGGGGTGAGGAGGAGCAATTCGAGGAGCCAAACTCAAAGAACGTGACGGCGTTTCCCTGATGATATTCTTGTTTGTTTGTTTTTTTTCTTCTCTGGACTGATCTGAATGTGGGTCTAAGAGTAGAAGAAACATTTCACTTCTGCCTCACTTTGATTTTAAAGGTTATGAGACGTGCACGTCGCTTATTTACATGTCTGATTAAAATCAAGACAATTCATTTGATGATGGTTTTAAAGGAAAAGGTCAGAATTGTTAAACTGACTTCTCTCCATTGTCTTCTGACAATGATCATTATGTCTTGTTATTTCCATTGTGCTTATTAAAGATGGGTAAAATCAAGTTTTGAGAAGTTACCTTTTTATTTTTTATGAAACTTCAAAGATAAACTTCCAAAAAGTTGAACAGCATCGGTTTTACGTGGTTGTTTATTTCATTTAAAAAAATAAATAAATAAATAAATAAATTCCTTCTCCCCACTCTCAATTCAGGCCTGGTTTACATGACAGTGTTTTCGAGTTTAACTTGTGCTGTGTTTTCGCTGTTTGTTGAAATGATAAAAAGCATTGCCAGTCTCTGAAAATAACCCACATCTGACTCTGAACAAGGAAGATTTCCTGAAACGGCAAGTATTAACACACTTGGGTCGATCAGCAACAATAACAATGGCTTCCAGAGAACTGCTCGTGCTCGTCGCTCCTCTGCATGCACGTAAGAGATATCCAACCATCCACACCTAACGGTGGAGGAAATGTGCACTGTATTGGAGAAGTGCTGTTAAATTCAATCAGACGTGACAAGAAAAGGCACTTGAACACATCATATTACTCTGTGGCTGCATGCGATCGCATTGTGAAAGAACAGACCATCGTCGGGGTTACAGACAGGATTTTTGGCTTTTTGTGCAGAGATCGTCGTTCAAAAAATGTTCCCTGAAACAAAAGCGGAAAAGTGATTTTTTTCAAGCAGATTACAGATGCAGTGGGAAGAAGTCATCCACCAGCATGTTAACCTCACAGGCATGTTTTGGGACGATGACAGAAAACTCCATTCACTCATGAGAACATGTAAACTCCACACTGAAAAATCTAACTGCTACAAAAACACAGCTCAGCCCTTGTTTATTCTGATTCACAACGGTTGATGCTGTGGCTTCTTTCAAATATATTCTAGTTCATCTCATGTTTGAGTGCATCCTGTGCTCGTCCTCTGAATTAATTCAAGCACATATCAGTCACATGTGAGGAGAAATTAAAAAAAAAAAAAATAAAAAATCGAAGCTTTAGCAGCACAAAGGTGTTTATGTGTCTCGTCTTCTGTCTTTTTTCTTTGCTGTAACCAACACGCATCATCAGGATGCGAGGAAAGTTGCCAGCAGACGCTGACATGACATTGGCTCCATGCATTTCTGGATGCTTCCCAGCCTCTATATCACCGTTACGTCTGGGCTCTGTATATTGGACAAGACCAGGCCTATAATGTGTTTACAAGGAATTTTAATAGCCACCTCCATTCAGCTGAGGCTCTTCTCTTTTTGCGATCAGACAAGGAGAGATACGGCCTTTATTTTTTTCTGCAATCTTTCACCATTTTTCTGGTGTTTCATTGTGTTTTTACAGGTTTTCCCTCCATGCAGACCTGGCATGTTGCGATTTATCCACTTCTATCTATAACCTCAATCTGATTCATCATTTCTGTAGTAATTCACGCCTCTGTCAGTATTATAGCTTCTTGTCAGTTATAGTATATTTATAGGGAACAGCAATGCGTGAGTAATGAAGTGTAATGGGATTATGACAAACTAATGGCTGAAGACAAAGTCCATGGGTTCTCATAGTGGGCTGTGATGATAATAAACCATTGCACCTTTACTTTAAGTGTGGTAAACAGTTTTTTTTTTTCTCCTCCTCTGAGAAACGTTAGCATGTTTAAATCCTGGTTGTGAAGCTCCTCTAATCTACCTGTACAGTAAACACCAGTCTCCTCAGGGATTAAATTCAGAGGAAACGTATCGGTACGTTATGTTTCTTGTAAGAATGACATGAAAACACACAAACATTCACTGATAGAGTAGATAAAATAAATTGTTTTAAAAGTAATTTATTTAATTTGTGCAGAAATAGTCCCTACGGTGTAATATTTATTACCATTCAATACCAGAAGTGACTTTCTTGTCAGTTCAGCACCATTTTTGTTCAGTCGTCAAAAGTCGCTCCAGGGTTTGTGGCCATGCTTTTATTGGCAGATCCGATGTTCAAACAGCTGCTGATTGGATTTGGGAGAGTATAGAAAATTTATGGATGAATGTATAAATGGAACTGTCTTACTGGTGTGTGTCCACATCTGTTGGTTTAAAACTCCTTGAATTGGATTTTTATACACCAAACATAATAAAGTTGTTTTGCCTGAATCTCACTGATTGATGTTTGTGTTCATGAATTTTGCCCAACAAGGTAACTGAGTAATCGAAGGTGAAGGATGTCTGAATATTGTTGTTTTTTCTTAAATGATGCAAACACATGACAATGAGTTAAGCAACAGTGGCTTCATTGAAATTAAGATATTTTCTGTTTTTGTTGTTGTTTTTAATAAGCCCCGGTCCTATAAAATAACTCAGCCACTACTGATTCAGTCAGGGATTCAGGTGTGTTTTGGTCGGAGCAGCTATATAATGTAGCCTTGAGCAGAAATAAAACATCTACAGAGGTTTGGTAAACTCACACTTTTTGGGTTTTTTTTCAACACTCCCCAATTTAGGGAAAAAAAAAAACATCACTTGTAGTCATCAGACCCAATTCACTCTGACTCAAGTGGCCTTGCTTTAGGTTATTTATCGGATTCTACAAACCTCTCTGGAGCTGCGATGGGCGTTTGACATTTATTTCACGTACGCAGTAGCATTTCAAAGAGACAAAGAAACAGACCTGGTAAAATCAGCTTTAAAGCCATAATCAAGAGTTTTCGCTTGTTTCTGGAACAAACGTTTGATTCCAGGACATCAGTGTGACTGACGACAGAAAATGTCTTCATCTGGATTTGAAATGAGAGCCGGGCTCAGCGGGCGGAGACACGTGCACAGTTTAAAAAGTGATTACAGAAATTGCAGCGCACCACCTGACAGGCACGGACGTCAGCGCAGGTGCAGCACTTGACTTCACATTCAGAATCTGAACCGTCAATCAGGAGGAAACGATCACATCAGAGCAAAGAAAAAAAAAGAAAAAGAAACACCTCCGTCTCTGTGCGCATTTCCATTTTAACCATCAGCTGACAGCAGCGAGCCTGTAATCTCTAGTCTGTGACACCGAAACTATGTTTACCTCCAGCCCCTCCTCCACCTCCCCCGACCCCCAAAACCCTTGTAAACAGTTCTTCAAATTGACTCTGTTGGTTGCTTCCCTTTTTAGAAAAACACAGCCCTTATCAAACCCTTTCCTCTGACGGTACATGTGAATACTAATGCCGGCAGTCGCGCACGCTCGAGCTCGGCACCTGCACTCCTCCCCAAAAAAAGTCCTCTCTGCTGTCTGAGCAACGCAACTGTCTGGGGTTACATCAAACACACCTACGCGCACCTTTTCACTGACTGCATCAGTCTTTCTTTCCAAAGGTGTCTGCAAGCCATCAACATCCATCTGTCTGGGGTTTCTGTCTCTCTCTCTCTCTCTCTCTCTCTCTCTCTCTCTCTCTCTCTCTCTCTCTCTCTCTCTCTCTCTGCCTGGTTGCTGCAAAGTGTCAGTTCATCTTCTGTTACCGATTTGATATTTGTGCTGTCAGTCTACAAGCTGATCTTTGGCAAGTTCTCATTCAAAACATTAGAAAGTAGAAAGTGAGGCCGCATCTGGGCCAGAAGATCAGGGTTTATGGAGGACTAAAAAAAAAAAAAAATAATAATAATAAAAAAAGAAGATGTAGAAGTGTATTTGTAAACAGCGATTCTGTGGGAAACTTTACAACGTAAAAACAGTAGGTATGTAGCGATGCGAGAGCCACATAGACCATCATCCAGAAAAACCCCTGGAAAGTTGTTTTTTTCATCTACCCCCACTGGCTTGACGCATTCATTTTTCCCGTGCTTTTAGTGCACAGTCTGGATGGGTTTTTTTTCTCAAATAGAAAGTGTCTCTCTTCAGTGTCGATGCTGATGGATGTGTGTGTGTGTGTGTGTGTGTGTGTGTTTTTTTTCTCAGAAGGCCTTCACCTGAATCGCTAACACTGCTTGAATGTGCTACTGGGATTCAGAGACGGGTGGAAAACTCTCCTGGGGGGGGGGCCATGGCTCTAAAAGGGTTATGCAGGTGTACGCCAGACTAAACAGACATATGTGCGGCAGCCATCAGCAATAAGGAAACCAAAGAAGCTGAAAATACTCCGTGATGTGAATATTAATTTAACACGGCCTGCTGGCAAGAGGTAATTATTAATTGACTCAACATCTGCTAAATTCTAATGCTAAGCTATTGTTCCACACTTTCCCTTTAAAGGTCAAGAAAAGGTTGCTTGGATCATTTTTGAGAAATGCCAAATGAATATCATCCTTATATTGTCTCTTTATTTCCCCTGAAGATCTTTAAAATTCTGACAGGACGTTTCAGGGCTTTTAAGGCCTTGTTTTGGCTTGAAGCTGCCTCTAACTTCTTTCAAATAAACCAACAGACAGACGGATTCAGGAGCTTTCTGTCGAATAGCTGTCCAAACTGGCCTGTTTCTGCAGCCATCAGTGGAAAATTAAAGGGAAATTAAAGTAACTGGGTTTCCACTCAAACACCTTGCTGGATTGCTTACAATAAATAAATCCTGAATAAATGTCATGAAACAAAATTTTTGAGTCAAATTATTCAGTGTGATGTTTTTTACAACTATTTAATGATAATAAAAAAAAACATCCGAAATATTATAGTCGTACCTTCAATTTTCAAGGATGCTAAACTCCCACAATTTCTTTCAAAAATGCTGGAATGTGACAAAAATTAGAAATACTGGTTGTGTTTATTGAAAAATTGCTGGTGAGGTCTTCTTTGCAAGGTGAGGGTTGGACCTTCCAGCAGGAAGAGATTTGGCCCACAAGGCTGTTTGTTTGACGCCCCATCATAGATTAACTTTTATTTTAAAAAGCTCTTGAAAGTGCTCCTTGAAACGTGAAAGCTATTCAGCATTTGAAGGCTCAATTTTGCACCATGTTTGATTTGGACAAAGATTTTATCCCAATTCTCCTGGAGCCATCAGCAACTTTGAGCATTGCCCTCTGATGGGCTGAATGTCAAGCACACGTAGTACATAAATGACCCATTCCACTTGATCTTGCTTTAAATATATAATCTTCCGTTTAATCAGAAGTATTTGTAAATGTTTCCAAAAAAGATGAGTTTTCAAATCCCAAAGCCTGCAACACTTGTATGAAACTCAGCAGCTCATATTGGTGAAGCACTCAACACTTATATTCTTCTGCAGATGTTAGTAAATCCCAAAGTAGAGCTAAAAGGACAGTAAATTGGACTATTACCTGAGTGGAAGCAAACATCTCTCCAAATGAATGCCGAGGAAGTTGCCAGGTGGAGAAAGATAACAGATCAAGGCAATTTACAGCTTTTAAGCCAGTGTTTAAGCAAACAAAAAAAAAAATCAATGAAAACAAATTTAAATAAGCTGCTTCACATTAACTGAATACAGAAATATATAAAGAGAACAGATTATTTTACTTTCTTTTTTCTTTTTTTAAAGACGCCACATGTATCAGTTAGGCAGGGAAGAAAAATATAGTTATCTATATATCTATAGCTATCTGCAGTTGTAGATAATGTGGAAGAATTGATTATTAAATGTAGGAAAATTTTGCAGAATGTAATTATGTCAGTTAATGCTACAAGATCAATCTGTGATTTAAGAAAATACATATTTAGGAATGATAACAGGATCTCTGTGACATGTCACAAAATAAAGTTTCTGAAAATCAGACAGCATTCAGGAAACTGATTAAGGCTACATTAAAAAAAACAAACAAAAACAAAACAAAACACAAATATAGTTGAGTAAACCTCAACAAAAATGTCCCTATTTACAGACATTAAATTAAAACATCCAGTACTGTTCATTTAATTCTACTCACATCCAACGACAACAGTTGAACTAAAGACTAGAACAATATTACATAATGCTTTAATCTTCCTGTGAGTTGAAAAGGGAGAAGATGGCGAGATGACTTGACTTGTTTTCAACAGCAGCAATGCATGTGTTTTGGCAGTAGCAGGATTAAAAACAACCTCAATGGCCCAGACGCTGGTCTCCATAGCCAGCTGCTCAGGGGCGATCCAGAGGGGTCTAAAGCCAGATGGGATACATAATCCTTCCAGCATGCTCTCGGTCTGCCCAAGGGCCGCCTCCCTGCGGGGCATGCTTGGAATAACTTCAGTGACTCCAAAGTGTCCTTAATGGACATTTAAAAATGTTTTAAGACTTATTTCAATGTAATAGAAAGTAATATCAACACTAAACCACTTCCAACTATCCAACAATGTGAAATACAGTGCAGCTTCCAAAAAACAGTTCATTTAATTGCAGTACTTTGCAGCCTCCAGCATGCCTGGTTTCAAAAATTCACATCAATTACATTATGGCTTTGATGCTAATGGGATAAAGTAGCTTTTTGCTGCTGCATTGTTGATCTCACGGGTTGTATCTTAATGTTGTTATATCGACTGGCTTGAACAGACCGACTGGCCAGCTGATTTTGGCCCATGGGCTTTACATTTGGCACTGCTCTATGGTGTATTAGACCACCGTGTCCTGAGCAAACAAACAAAAATTACCTCCTGCTACAAACTGGATGTTGAAGAGGAAAAAAATAAGAACAATAGCACTGCATATCTGCCTTTTAGCAGTCCTTTTGCAAAATGTTCTGGTTTCAATTTGTGAAATGTAAGCACTTAATTTGTTGGTTGTTGTCAATATAAAAAAAGTAGTACAAAAAAATGTACCTTGAGTACCTTTATAAAGTCACACAAGCTGAATAAATGAGTGGCCAGCATGTCACCTTAGGCTCCCAGAACTCCTAATGGATATTATTGACATTACAAGAGAAGAGGCAATCATGAACAGTTGTGGCACATATAATCAACAAACCACAGCATGCAATTTCCATTGCTTTTATGACTAATTTGGGACACAATATCCCAGTGCACTCATTCAGGATCCATTCTGTCAGCATGTCTGCAGCGGCGTATTCCACCATGTGGTCTTCCCCCCATAAACTGGGAGGTGGTGCTGTATTTTGGTCACCAAATAAGAATTAACGGCGAAAATGTTGGAGGAGAATTTCTTTTCCCCTCGTTGTTAAAAATGTGTTCTACTTCTTTGGTGCGGTATCGTCTTGAATGCACAATTCGTCTGCTCGGAGCAACCATTGTTGTGGAGTAGATTAGCTGTGAAAATACACAGATCATTAGATCCCGTTATGGACATGTTTAACCGCAGGAAACATCAGGTGAACTCATGCGCATCTGAGAGTGTGTGTCCTAGCGTGAGCGGTGCTGACGAGCAGAATAGCCAAACTGTCTCAGCCGAGTATGAAGAAACCACACGCAGCGTGGCTCCTCATCTGAAGCAGCCGCATATCCATTCAGAGATATAAAACACAAACACATCATCCAGCTATTCACATCCTTTAAAAAAAAAAAAAAAACAAGTTTCTTCAGAAACTCATTGTTTTTTCCACGTGCAGTTTGGAGTTGACTGCGATGACAATGAAATGTATCAAGGACGGCAGAGGAATCTGAATTAATGCATGAACTAAGACTTCCCTGCTCTGCTGTTTGAAAATATGAGATAGGACATGTTTTATGCAGTCGCAAACCTCATAAATATACACCACAAATCCATTTGAACCCGATTCAAGCTACATACACTGTGATGATAATGCAGGTTCAAAGATAATTATATGTTTTTTTTCTATAGAGGCAGTTATCAGGAGGGGATCCGGAGTGGGAAAAGCTGTCAACAAAAATTAGCTTAAAAGCTTCATTTTTCAAGGATTTTTGTTATGAAAGTATTGAAAACCCATTGAATGAATACTAAACTATTGAAGCCAATGCACTCCAAATGCAACTGAAATCTTTTTTTTTTTTTTTCCCAGCATTTTTCTTTTATTCTCGGCGTAGTCATTTGTTGTGAGATTATAGCTCACACTTGGCATTTACATTCATGATATTCCAGCTCGTAATGTAAACGGTGGGCCATAGCAGCGGAGCGTTTTGTTAACTTATTACAAATTAGACAGAAAAATGACAACCTTGTCTACTGCAAGCCAATCTATGTTCTTTCCATTCACCATTATGAAAACTGCTCTATAATCAAAGCCATCAGCTTACATCCGTTTTCTATAGTGGTGAATCTAACAGAGCCACAGGTTAGCGCTGCATTAATCGCATGCCTTTAAAAAAAACACAATTAGTAAATCATTTCACTTTGGTAACACCTCACTTCTGATATTTCCATTAAATCGCATGAGTTTAAATGTAAATGTACCACTGTATTGAAGGCCAGTCTTGAAAGAACCAACATGCAACATTTTAAGTATGGGTGTATAGGTGTTTTTGCATTTTAGAGACAGAAAAGTTTCACGTTTTGTCAGATACATTATGAAAGTGATGTCACCAACACTGAAAAATATGTAGTTTCCATGTTAGACCACGAGTAGATGCTTTTTTTCAATTGAAACCACACATATACAAACAGAGAACAATACAGGATAAACATTAACAGTACGCAGACATTTGTATGGACAGACGACAGAGTTAGATTACTGTGACGGGTGACTGTCAACTCCGAAACTGCCAACTCCCAGGAGAATATGGACTGGGAGTCTCTGGAGGCTGTTAATGTCTTTCTACTGACGTGTGTAGAAGAACTGTTTACTGTGGGCGTGGTGCACACGAGCATCAGCGTTTCTGCTGCCTCGGCAGAGAGAGATTTTGAAAAGTTGCATTTTCGGTGGCTCCATTTTGCATTTTCACTTGAAAACATCATCACGTTAAAGGGTCTCAGACTCAGAGACCAAAAGAGCCACAGAAATTACAGCATACTATTTAATGGAGAGATTCAAATAAGAGCAAAGACGCAAACACACTGAAATCCAGACAACACAGCAGGTAACACAGACGAACCGACAGCCAGAGCCTCTTATAAACCCGAGGCTCCAGGTGACTGCAATCACACACTCAGGCACAGGTGACGGACATCAAGGCAGCGAACAACAATCAAACATGAGACGGGGAGCCAGAGAGCCTGAAACGAGAGACACAGTCAGAACACCACCAAAACACACGGAACAAGACTTAAACCATGACAGCTAAAGCAGAGCAGAACAGCAGTCATGAAGTTGGCGGTAAGACAAAGGAATAGGCAGCAACAAAAACTATTAGTGCATTGAAAGACAGATTTATTCCCACTGTGAGAAATGACAATTTGAGCCGGAGTCATGATAGAGAGCAAGCTGTTGAGTTCTTGATTACCTTGATGAACGGAAAAGCTTTTCTGTTTGAACTAAACCTTTTGAAAAGGTCCGCCATTATCAGTGGCACTGAGCTCCGCTCTCATGTAAACAGAAAAAAAGTTTTCAGCTGATGCACGTAAACGGAGCCATTAGTTGAGATTTACTATGAATTGGATGGATTTAAAAGCAGAGAAGAAAATTAACAGTCATGTTTTTTGCAAAAATTATGTCAGCCATCATGAATGTAAATCACACTTGGTCAGAGTCGCGGGTTCCGGATGCAATTCAGGCACTCTTGATAATCTTGACTCTGATAAGCCATTGCCAAGTTGTCTGCGATTGGTCGTCTTGAAGCGACATTTCTGGTTGGATCAACTCTGCTTAAAGCTCCAAGATTAGCTTCCTGTCAGCGGCGGCAGCTTTGTTCCCATATCTGGAGATGTACCACTGAGAGCCAGTCATGGGAATCCCACAAGTCAAGAGTTACTGATAGATATGTCAACCAACAGATGAAGAGGATTGTTCTATTCATAGCTTTCAGGCTATCCAGTTCAAAGATACAGCGTTACTGAAAGTCGTGGATTCATGGCTGGCAGTGGCACGGAAAATCAAACCGGCCATCAAACCAGCGGAGCACAGTGAGTGAATGATGGATGACAACATGTCGAACTGATTAGGATTAGCAAATGTTGGTTGAGCACACTGGCCATTGAAAGCATCACCAGATGGGAATTAGCTTGGATTTTCCAGTATTATTAGCGGGATAAACTCCAAACAGTGGAAACTCCAACATTAGCAAAAAAAAAAAAAAAAAAAAAAAAAAAAAAAATCCTAAAGCAAAAGCTGATTTCGTTACAATTCCATACATTGTTACAGAGGCACAACCACCTGACAATGAATGTGTAAAAAAAGAAAGAAAAAATAGAAAAAACACATCCTGCGAATCTCTCAGATCCCAGATGTACAAACAACCAGATGGGCAGCCTGTCATATAGTCAATTTCAGCACAGTGGGCTTCTAACTGCGTGCCAGGACCAATGAGGACATGTGAAGGAACATTCATCAATAGTTTCTCAGTCTGCCCACACAACATCTGCCTCTTGTGAAGACATGAAAGGCCCAGACTTCCTGTCAATCTAAACGTACCTAAAATAAACAGAGTGTAACACAGCTGCAGCTGCACAGTACTGGGGAATCTGCTGCAGTTATGTCTTTCCTTTGTTTTCCTCCCTCTTGAAACTTACTCCATCCATGACAACGGAGGAGTGACTGAGGTTTATGATCATGGCGATGAGAGTGTACATGACACTGCTTCCAAGTGTAACCCTCCCTATGCTTCTGCACCTTGTTTTGGGTGTGATTTAGATTAGGGAACTAGTTTTTTGTGAATATTCTTATCTATCTATTTAGGTGGACCTTCTGTCCGTCACCCATAAATGCAAAATGACAACAATTGACAGTTTAGAAATATATTGAACAAACTACACAAGAATCAAACTGTTAACAATGATCATTTCACCCACATCATTTACAATCAAAGGATTTAGTTCTTCTGTCAAGAAATGTCTTGGTCACACTGGCTGGCCAGGAAATCAAAACCAGGAGAAAAAAAAAACAAAGTAAATAAAGGAAAAAAACTACTGAGTGCACTCAGGAAAGTCCTATTGGCCCTTTACAATGAGTGTCCACAAGATGGCCCAAGATGGTGGAGATGGGGTTGGACACGAGGATGGTCATCAACCCAGAGTGGCATGTGCACGAAGGATGAAGTTCACTGAAGTGGATCCAAAAACCAACAAAAATAATAATAAAATAACAGTAGGGATATTAATTTTCTATGGTCGACTCCTGTGCTTCTATGATTGATCTTGATATCAAGACGAGGAACTTCAATCTTCTTTCTAAAGGAAATGAAGCTTCAGCTCAAACAGAGGGTCTGCATAGCCGGCCGCAGGCCGAGGAGGGAACCAAGATGGTGGATGTCGGTGAAATGACCACTCGCAGCCCTTTTTCGTGCACAAATAACGATAACCCTCATTCTTGGGACAATAACAGCTCTCTGGGACCAATTTAAAGTACTAATTCTGCATGGATAAGTGGAACATATAATACACATGAAACACTCAGTTGTTATCATGGGGTGATCAACCTTTGTTGCACAAGTGAAAATGGAAAAGTTTGGTTGTGGTTTGGGTGTCTGTTCACACGACAACGGTGCTCATTGCCACTGAAAATTCAACTGTTTTCAAAACAGCACCCCTTCGTGAAACTTTTCCAAAGGCTGCTGTCTCTCTGCAGGCAAATATTTTTGCTTTTGGAGCTTTTGTCATTTACCCGTGAAGCACTCAAAGATACAGTTTACAGATGGGGATAAAGACTCATCATTTTGAACGCTCCTGTGTCTGTGGATCTCAAATAAATGCTGCTTTTTTAACTTACTTAAAATACTCAACATTTTTTTCGAACCAACGACTGTAAAAATATATATCTATTATCACAAAACATTTACTCTCTGCCATATTTTATCACTTTGAACAAAATGTTCAGCTCAGTTTCTACCCAACTTCATTTTTGTGCCAGTCTCACTGCTCACTTCAACATTGTTTCAGTGAAAGAGTCCAATTAAAATGTGAAAATCGGCAGCTCAAACATTCAGATGATAGCTACTTAGCTAACATGACCTACTTATTTCACCAGGAGAGAGAATATTTAAGTGGTAATCCTGAAGGTCTGTCCCTTAAATGTTAGCATAATTCCAAAACAATGGTTTGGGATTATGCTCCTAACTTGTTATCGTCTCAATAGCAAACCACAAGCATGTTATCCTAAAGGAAACATGTTTCAATCACATTTTCTGTGTCTGTTATTCCCTCTGTGCTATATATTCACACTATAGACCAAACTTGACTGGTATGTTTTTCTGGACTCCAACAGTGTCTTTACAATACATAGCATGATACGAGTTGACACACTTCGCCGGTGTTTTTCGAGGTTTCCTGAGAGCAGAATCGTGTTGCGCGGAGTGCACACTGCCGTACAGGGTTTAACAGAATTAGCCTTCCAGAGCAGGACATCATGGTGACACCATAACCCGCGGTGACAGGTATCTGTTGGCAGTGGTACCAGCAGGCTGTTGTTCAGTTTGAGTGTTTCCATAGAGATCTGAACGCCGGAAAAAAAAAAAAAAAAAGCGCAAGATCTTCCGTTGCGCCAGCTGTCAAGCTGTCTGTGTTGTACACACAGTGAGGCTGCGAGAGACATTACACACACAGTCACTTTCAAACAGAGCGCCATACACACACTTGAGCGTGCAACCAAGCATAGTGAGCCACATAAGTGCGCACAGGCATACATAAACACAAACACACGCCTACATGCTTTCTTTGTTGTGTCTGTATCACACTCGGCCACATGCACTTTTGCATGCAACAGTGAAACAGCTGCACATCATCTATGCCTGTAGTGACAACTTATCAAGTGGACACCTTTCTGTGAAAATAGGCTTATAGAAGACGGCGAGACTTTGCAGCCGGCTTTTCCATGAAGTGTCCTTTGTGTACACTGTTTGGCAACAAGAGGCCACTTGCAGATTTTATGGTATCAGGCCATTTATTGAGACAGCAGAAGCTGTGTGAATGAGATTGCTGGTGTGAGACTGCCTCATTTGTATCGCTTTAGCGGAAGAAAGGAGTGAAAAGGAGGCCTTGAAAATTCTGAAATTGCTACCATTTCCATTGACTACTTTCACACAGCATCTTCTTACTATTGTGCGCTATTAAATCATCAGCACTAACGGATGGATGAACTCATCTTGCACTGAAAAATAAGACACCTCTCTTAGAAAAAAAAAAAGAGAGGTCAAAATTCAGAATTTAGCTTTTAATTCAACACAAGACCCAGAAACTGATATTAGATGCCAGAATCCAGAAACCACAAAGCAATTAAAATGAATTTTGCATAGACTCACCAATGAAGGTTAATAAAATGCACACTGTTGGCGAAAAAACAACAACAACAACGATAGAAAAAAAAGCACTGTTTAACTTTGTAAAAGGAACAAAATCTAATAAATTCCCAGCTGAGAAAATGACATTTAAGAATTAAGCTTCTTTCAGCAAACATCAGCATACTGGGTCTTATATAGAGAATATAGGTCCTACCTCTCAGTATGGATGAAACATTTTTTTTCTAATAATGTCAGTCACACCACATTCCCGTTAAGATTTACATTTCTAAGGGCGTGCTGTTGGATATTTTACATCATACGTCAGTCACACCGTCTTACTTCATTCATTCACACCAAACCTATTAAAACAGGCTTTGACTTCATTCACCTCAATTAAACCCTTTCTTATCCAGCAACTTGTTGTTAAATGCACCTGGAAATATGTTGCATTTTTCCAATCGACTGTTCACCATTAGTAAAGGACTAATCCTTCCACATGGGTTCATGTTTGCTTAAAGGTACAACATGATCGGGCCAGTCATGTCATCAGTATTCATTACATCGGTGACAAGGAGAAAATTCCTCCTCAGCCTCCTTCTGTCACTCTCCCAGGCCTCAGGGAATCCACTGAAGGTTAATTTATTTAAATCCCCCATCCACTCATCTCTATTCCATTAAACTCTACTAATAAATCTTTGGTTTGCCATGTAATCTGTTTTCTACTGTCAAAAGCCCAAGCTTCAGATCCGTTTTGCACACGTGCTTGTGGATATGCTCTCAACGATAACATGGCACACGATAAGGTCATGTTAAATTCAGTGGTTGTCATGTGCATGGCTGTGTGCAGACGTCTGCCCTTTCCGACGCGGCCAAAAAGCCTGGTATAATTAATCCGAGTGCAGCTCATAGTAGGGGGCAATAAAATCAAAAGGCTGAACCCTCTCAGAGCCCCATCCTGCCCGGGTGTCCCAAAGGTCCTGTAAAGTCTGAGCTCGTGGTCTGAAAGACAATTTCCCATATGCCCCCGCTCCCGTTCTTATCCGATTATACCTCTGTGGTCCTGATAGCGACGATTACTCTGAGCTGCAAGGGGACCTTGGCTATATGGACAAGCGCTGTGTCATTATTACAGCATGTCATGTCAGTGTTACCCAGATGCTGTTATGATAATGACCGTTAAAAAGCTCAGCTGTTGGTTTAATAGAGGGTGAAGCCATTCGCAGTCTGTTGAGGAGGACGTCTCATTGACATCAATGTGTTTTTAGATATTTAAGGTCTTATTAATGAGTGGCTGACAAAAAGACTTATGACCAGGAAAGAGCTCTGGGGTGGAGGTTGGTGAATGCATGTGGTGTGTGTGCGCATGCACATCCGACGCAGGTGTTTTTTTGTGCATTCTGTTGTAGCGGGAGAGGAAACAGCATGCAAGTTGTGTCTGAAGACTTCTATAACTTTTAATGTGACACTGGCCAAATGTAGCAAGACACTAAAAAATGCGAGGCAAAAGAGAGCCGCAAGGATGTAAACACTGTAAAATGCAAAACATTTGGCCTTGCAAATGCTCCGTGTGGAAGAAAACACACTCAACAGTTTGCCAGGCCTCAAGGGTAAACACGCATTAAATGTAAACTCCACTTTTGTTTGTGTGCCGCAACACGCAGCCGGACACGTTTATTGACACCTGTGGGTGCGACGCCACCTACACACTCATCAGGTTTATGCTAACGAGGAAGAAATAAGGCAAGAACGTACCTTCGGTACAGAGTGACAGAGTCCTGTTTGGCCTTAATTCATGAAACAGCATTTTACACAGGTGATCATTTGTAGATGGCGTTGAAACGAGGGACAGCAAGTTCCCCGTTAGATGACTCACCAGGCCCGGAGAGACCAGGCCTTTCACATCAAGCACTGTGAAAGATTGCAGTCAATGACTCGTCGACACATCCAGACTGGCATCTCACACCACGAATACGATACGATATGACTGCTATGATTGTCTCTCTTGCCTGCAAAAGGAAAATGAGAAACATGTTACCTTAGAACAAACCACTTCAACTGATATTTTAAGGCTTTTCAATGCATGTGTTTTTATTTCCTTTACATTAGAATTCCTTGATGACGTAACCGGGTATCAAACGCAAAGTGTGTCGGAGTGCAACTTTCACCGACTTCGGCTTTGTTTCATCGGCAGCTGTGGATGAAACCGACAACTTTGAGGCGTGAGATTTATTCAACTCCAGAAGAAATCGGTGAGTGGAAATGCACAGCATATTTCTACTTAAACATGGCTCCGATTCTGCTTTGAACCACTTGATTGATTCAGTCTCCCCACAGAGTACAGACAAAGACAAAAGTGACTTTATGATGAAAGGCTCCCAATTCCCCACTGAGACCAGCCATACAGGACAACAGGTGTTCGGGTAATTCAGTCCAGAATATTACAGTGAAAATCTATTTTCTGGTTGTCTATTTAAAATCCAGTATATGAAAAAACTTTTGAGAAGGTGAACCTCCTTAGAAAACTCTCCAACTGAGCAAAAGTACAGTGACTTGCAAAAAACTTGCAGCTGTGATTGCAGTTAAAAGTGGCTCTACAAAGTACTGACTCGGGGCGTATGAATATTTTTGTATGCCACAAACTAAGGGAAAAAAAATCCCTTCCCCATCTCAAAATTTCCCCACATTGTGTTGATCTATCATGTAAAACACCACTGTAATACATTTATTTCTGTTTATAAGGGAAAGTGGAAAAGGGTATGAAGCTCCCAGCAATTAAATACTTTAATGTTCAGGGATTCAGTGAAGCTAAATTACTGTCCATGTACCAAACATAACCTCTGTTCTTTCCATGCTTTCCAAACAGTTTCCATATAATGCTACATCCACCTTTCCTGTCACATCATTTGTGCACATTTTCCACCCTAACAAGGACAATAACACTTTTTTTTCTCATTTTTGCATTGTGTGCAACCCTTTGAAAAATGTATATTTACTTCATTTAAGATATTTATCACGTCATGTTCACTGATACGGACAATGCCAGGAGAAATATGTTCTGTTTTCGCCCCCTCAAGCTGTGAAACAGCACAGGTGTTAAATATTTAGTCTGGCTGCGCCGCTTCTCGGAGCCGTGTGGGCGTCAAGATTTTGATTGATGGGTCAGGGATGGCCCTGAAATTCTGTTTCCTCTAATCAGGTTTTAACTATGAATGATGGGGTCATTCACAAGCAGACATAATATGAGACAAAACTGGAAAAGTTTTGCTTATTTTTCCTGAGACATTTGCGTTTTTTGTGTGCGTGGAGACAATCTGATTAAGATCAAGTCGCAGTGAGTCCTCAGTGACCCTGTTAGTGAGGGCGTTCAGGCATCCACACCTCAGGTTAATACTCAGGCTGTCTCCATTAGCAGGCCACTGTCAATCACAGGTGATCAAAACCATACCAAATTGCCCGTGGAAAAGTCTTCAGAATATTATTATTTTTGAATAAGCAATTTTTTGTCATGAATATTTCATATTCAGGGAAAAAAAAATCTTCAGATACTTCATAAACTTTGATGTCTTATTTATCAAGCTATCAATTTGTCAAAAAAAAAAACAGAAAACAAAAACAGCCTCTTGCAGAGAATTAAAAGACTATATTCGGAGTACAAAGATTGAGAACAATAAGATAAAATTATGCTGCTTTAAGCTCTATGGTGGCGAGCGCTCCTGTCTCACAGTGAGAACAGTCTACTTCTATTCAGTTTGCATGCTTCTGCAGTAAGTGCTTGGTTTTGGGAAAATATAAACAGTTTCCTCACGTATACTCGTCTGCAACACAACACAGAAAAACAAAGTGCAGATTTAAAGGTTTTTATGGCACTGTTGCACCAGTTTGGACCAGTCAAGATGAAACAGGAATAAAAATATGTTTGACACCCCTGACATAAATAAATGAGTTTCGCATGGTTAATTCAGGTTCCAAACTGTCTTGTGTGCAAGCCAGACGGCTCAAAGAGCTGATACGAGTTATGAGAAAAGCCACATTTTAAGCCCCTCCAGCTCAGGACTGCAGAGAATCCATGACATGACATTATTTATATGTACACAACAGTGAAACAGGACAGTAGAGAGAAGAGGACGTCAGATTTAAATGCTCCCATCAAGAGAAAGTGGAGAAATGAATGAGCTCCAAAAAACACAAGGAGCATCTGGCTGCATTTCAATGATATTGGAGATTGCAAAGCTGAGTTCAGGATTTGTGAAATGAAAATATTGGCCAGAGCAGGGTCAGCAATAAGCCTTCACAGCCATCCAAGGCTCAGAAATCATATATCCTTATATTCTCATAGTCCGCTTTCATTTGTCATGTAGTTAGTGTGACTGGTATAAACTGGCAGAGTAGTGGCGTCTGAAGTGTGTTCACAAAATTATGCTGCAGTATTTCAGTATTTGCGATCCATTTTGTTATTGTTCCAGTTGGGCTATTTATTCTTTTTGGCTGGGATCTCTGGTTTAATATGTTGTGTTATTAAATGCACCGCTCCTGGGAGGAGCATCGAACAATCCTGAGCTAATCTCACACCAGTCTGACCCATGGTGAGACTTTCCAGGCACAAGCCGTCCCATCTCGGAAAGGTGTTACGTGCTGTATGACTCGTCTCATTGCTGTCAGTTGTCTATGTTGAAATAACTGTACGATCATGTGTGTTTTTGGACCAAAACGACTCTCAGATCCTGCAGTTTCAGTGACCGCTGCATCAGAAAGCGAGCATCACCGCCGCGGTGAGCGTGACCACCCTGCAGCTCGCCACCAGCACATTTGCCGTTGCTGTTCTAGTCAAAGAATTAATCCCCGTCTGTAACGTTTCTCCCACGTTGGCCCCTCCGTGGAATTTCTCTTCAATCAGTCAAGAAGCACAATGAGCTTAACTTTTTTTTTTTTTCCCTTTACAAATCAGTGTGATGATTACATCTGATGAAACGTGAATCTGGATGAATTATAACCCCTGAGCGATGACACAAGGGACAGCTTTAGGGCCAGAAGCCTTTTTCTTTTCTCTTATTTTTTTCAAAAGGAGAGGCTTTCTCCTTTAAAGCTATTCCAGCGTGCAGCTCGTGAAAAAGCTCGGGGAGAAGAATAGCCAGATGGCTGCTTGTCATTCGGTTTGAGTGTTTGAGCTTCAGCGCTGCACACCCAGCAGGAATGCCGTGACATTTCAAATTCAAGTGGGGGACAATTTTACACCACCACTTGACTTTATGTTTGACAACAAATTTTTTATTCACAGAATGATCATAATATGAGAGTATTTTATTTTTTACATTTATTTCTAATTTTATTTTGCAATGTTTTTTCTACATAGGTGAAGTTACAGCTTGAGAATCGTTTAACAGTTCAGCTTTATTTTCACCGTCTGCGCTGGATCCCATGAAACCGCAGAGACGAGGCCTCGGCTATGTGCTGATCCCGCTGACACTGTCCTCAATCAACCACCCGTCTTCGACGCCGCTTTATCCAATTGAGGGTCACAGGGGTCGAGGCTGATCCCAGACAGCTCTGGGTGAAGGCAGGACACGCCCCGGTCAGGTCACCGGTCCATCACAGGGTGAAAACACACAGACAGTCCCACTCACATTCACTCCGAGTCTGGCAATTTCGAGTTATTAAAGCGCTCTGCCGCGACAACATTATGCCGTCCCGTCCTTCACAGCAGGACACGGTCATATTTTATGGGATATTATAAATAAATAGAGAAATATTTGCAGAGGAAGAATTCACATGAGCACCAGAGGAAAGAAAAGGAGACTGATGGGAAATTCCCAAACCCACGGAAACAGTGGCACCTTATAAGACATCATTAAATCTGGATCGTCTACAAGCAAGCAAAGATACATCATGATGTAAATACTGATGTATATACAGTAAATATGTAAAACATGCTTGAAGGGAAGTTGTTAATGAAGTTCACTAACAGTGCATTTCCACTAATGAATGGTCCCTAAAGTGTTTTACCATGTTGATCACATTCACCCATTCATAGCAGCTGCCATGCACGGCGCTCAGTACATCCATTGGAAGCAAATTGGGGTTCAATTCTTGCCCAAAGTCACTTTGCCATACAAACAGATTAATCAAACTTGAAACCTTCACCTTACAAACCTCCAAGTACTGTAAACCATTCAAAAACTGGACGCCTATTTCTAAATTTAGAGGTAACACATTGAGTACAAGTATTTATGATCAGATGATTTCAATCAAATTACCCATACGTTGTTATTTAAGCCTCTTTTTACCTATGGCCGTTCAAGCCAAATTCAACTTTCTATGTGTAGCAGTTAGTGAATCTTCTCTGTTGGTTCACTCTAATTACTGTTTATGCACAAAACTCTTTGTTCATTTTCTGCCTTCTGAAAATTCAACTAATATTCTTTATATTATTATTGGTCTTGGAGTTATGTTCATAAGAGGTACACATCCCAAATCCTGGGTGATGACAAGACTAAAACCATGAAAAGTTAGTGGTGCAAGTTAAAAATGCGCTTTTTCAAAATAAATAAATAAATAAATCATAAATATACACAAACCTAAAACCATAGGGATAATTTTCTTTTATCAACAATGCACCAACTCCAGCTATGGCTTTTTTGTGATTGATTTTATGATTCCTATGACTATTTCTGCCGATTGCACTGTTACTTAATACATATATAGTGTGTTTAATTAATCCATAAAATTAGGACACTGAACACTGCAGCTGATTATATTGTGATACAGTGCCTGAAACATTTTTCCAGGAGTCCTCTGGAGACTGCTAACATTAAACCTACCTCTTAGCCTTGGTGTAAAGACCCCCATCTCAGTGTATTGTGTGAGTGTCACTGCTCCAGTATCAATAGACACTGAGGGGATGTGGGGTTCAAAGGTCAAATGTTTTATGTCTTAGATGACACTTTGTTCATGCTGTTCTATTAACTAGACCGGCTCATCGAGAGGAAAGTCTTCCAAGAAAAATTCTGCCTTTTTGCATGGACAAATGAGAAGAACATGTATAGACAGATGTCAGAGCAGTGGAATAGACACATTTTCCTTTAACACACAGCTTGGACGTTATTTATAGAGAGATAAATAATTTAGGTTCAGGTAAAATTCAACCAATGAACAAAACAAACTAAGCATCTCAAAATTAAGTTATCTCAAGCCTACAAAAACTGTCATGGTTTATGTGTATGACGTTATTTTGAGGTTCTCACTCTTTTGTTTCAGGCTCCTTGTGGCTCCTTCTCCTCGTGTCTGGTTGCTGCTCCCTGTCCTGATGTGCTTCACTTGTGTCTGAGTGTGTGATCGTCTTCACCTGCTGATCACAGTGTGTACATCAGGGTTGAGTTCTCCTTCTTCGTGTTGGTACGTCTGCGTCTCGGTCTGTGTTGCTGCATTTCTTTGTTCCTTTGTTTGAACTTTCTGGTGATTCTCCCGTGATCTTGTGGACTTCGGTTTGTCGGTTAGTTTGATTTTCTTTCTAGGAATAAAGATGAGCTTCTGTTCCACCTACAGTGATGTCCGGCACCTTTAGTCCTCCTCTGAGCTAAATGCAACAAATACAACCCATAAACTTAAAGGTCCAGTGTAACGGCCTTATCAGACCAGACCTTAATTCATCATAAATCAATCCTGGTTTATCCACTTCAGGTCCACAGAGTGCTAGAATCTCGCTCGGCGAAGGCAGAATACACTCTATAAATGTCGTCAGTCCATCAGTGGGCAAACAGAAACAACCACAGTTATTCTCAAAAACAGGAAGTGACTGTGGGAAGAAACTGGGGTACATGCAGAGATCATACACACACTCACACAGAAAGTTCAACAGTGAGACTTGAACCAGGGATTGTCTCACTATGAGGGGATTAACCACTACACCAGTCATCTCATCGCTGTTGCTCAGACCGATAAGAGATTAGGTGCCAGAGAGTCATGGCACCTCGAATTCGATTCAGCAATAATAAGGACCTAAAATAACAAACAAGCAAAAAAAGCTAAAGTTCTTTCTGAAAGCAGTAAAAGAGGTGAGGGTCAAAATTAACTACAGAGCCCTCAATAATAAACTAAAATAAAACCTAATATGTAAATAGAACCAGAGACTCTCAAGTCCAGACATAATTACTGAATAAAACTATTAACAAAACACAGAAATGAGGTCTTCAAGGACGAGAGGCGCCCTGGACTCCCCCGACGTCTGGTTTTTAAACACTAATATGACCTCCATCAGGGAGTCACGGCAGGAAGAATGAAGGCAGCAAGCACTGATTATTAATCACAAACACGAGTGACAAATTCAGAAAAATTAAATGCTGAGGTGCAAGTAACAGATAATAGTACTCTGACAAAAAAAAACTATTTTTATAAATGTCTGCATTCAGATGCAGATTTTTGGTTACTTCGTGCTACACCAACAGAGACAATAGTTTAAACTTTAAATGATCCATTCATCTTCTATATTGGGATCTGTAATTCAGAGCTGCCAGGCTCTGGAGCTGATGCCACAAAATGACGGAAAACGATCACGAGGCAAACACACATATAGGTAACTTCGAGTCGGCGGTCAATGTTTTGGGCATTGATAGGAAATCACAGTAGCCAGTGAAAACCTAAGAATGCCCAGGGAGAACATGTAAAAGCCCGGATTTGCACCAGGAGTATCCTTGATTTAAGGCAAAAGCACCTACCACTACGTTAAAATATTTGCAATTACTGAAAACAACAAACCAAAAACTACTCAAACAAATTACAGAAAACAAAGTTCACACTTAATTAGTGCAAATTCTATTAAAACTATTTCTCTTCTGCAAAACTTAAACAGCTTCTGTTTATAAATGACCTATTAATGCAATCTGGTGTTGTGTGCTCTTTAGTCTGCTTCTCGTGTGGATAAAGAAAAACAATTGTCTGCTGCATTTATCCCGATGCCTGTGGAATTTGAAGGATATACGCTGAAGCAAAGCAGTGAGTCATTTCATGACAGCAAGAACAGAAGGCGAAGTGAGTCATTATTAAAGCCACTTTGCAAACAAAGAGGAATGAACCAGGTTCTGTGCTGTCCAGTGAATTAGTGCCACTGCAGGACAAACAGATGGCTGCCATGCTCGATGACTGTCCACTCTGAATATGATCAGGTTTGGAATTCTGTAACTTAAAAGACAGGAAAAAAAAAAAAAATAACAGTATATCAAACAGTAGAGCTGCACAGTGCATCCATACTGTTTGTGTGTGTGCCGAAAACGACGTCCAAAAAGCAGCACAGGTTCCCCGAGCAGCTTTAGTAAACACCTATTCTGACCAGATGAAGAATTTGGACCCACGACAGTTTGGCTTCAACACTCTCCAATCCTCCTCTGAGAGGCGCTTGCTCCCTTTACTTATCCCCCAAACCCTCCTCTTGTCATTTTGACCCACTGAGTGGAGGAAAAGTCAGCCGTAAATGCAGCATCTGTCGCTGAAACAAAACACCTGTTTGGTCCACTTAAGGTAGTTATGAATTCTGGGCTTGCTGGCATTGGTTCCTTCTTCTGGAAAATGCCTGTGGAAAGAAGGCAGGGATTAAAGCAGGCCTCACAAGTGGAAATATAATGTAATACTGTTTCACCACAAGGCAGAGGAATAGCATTTGAATTCATGGCCACGTTTGCAGAAAGAGAATCCACCTTTCAAGGCATCAAATGACCCAGCCACAGATGTCATTACTGCAGTAAAGGAGAAGGATAATCAGCCTGTCCACAGATTACAATTTAAGAGCAGAGGAAGAACCAACCGAGCGATCTCTGGCACATTTAGCGAACGTCACAAGACCATCCAACACCAGAAAAAAAAAACAAACAAACAAAAAAAACCCATTTTTTAAATACTTAATACTAAAAACTTTGATCTCGAGATTCACAAACTATGATTGAACTAAATGAAATGATATTGGTTTTACATCAAGGCTGGCCTGAAATTTTATAACTTCATACCTCAGTTTTTCATCCACCAAGCAGCACACCCCAAATGTAGAGCATGAAAAATGAGTAATTACATTTATATAGTATTTAGTTTAATATTTGATTTCAAGGTTCTAGCCTGTACAAATTGAAGACTCAATGAAAACCCCACTGAAACCCATTCAGTAATGTCGGAACAAGCTCAATACTTTAAGGTTACCAAGGTTTCAAAAGCACACTTGCTTTGAGAGTGAGATGATATAAATCATGCCACTGATGTATTGAGTCATTGCGGGTAGATAACAAGAACTTTTCTAATGAGAGAGCAGGAGACTCTGCTGACACAGACACACGTTCAGCCTCTTGTAATCCAGCTGTCCGGCAGCAGTGGCCGATTTCAATACAAGATGATCCAGAGCGCTCTCTGTCACACTGTCACAAGCTCGATTACATTAAGGATGCTTTGACCTCTGAGTATCACATTAAAGCCGGAGGCCAAAAATGTGCGTGATACTTTTCTTTAATCATGACGTGACTTACCCATCGATTGATTTCATTACACAACTGCTTTTTTTGTGCAAGTGAAAATTAGTAACATATCATGGTATTTAACAAGATTGCTACCTTAACAGGGTTACTGTTCAGTGAGTTCGATCTGCCATAGAGGGCCAGTCATTGTTTAACTTTAAGTTACTTTAGTCAGAAGAAGAAGGATGTTATCTTCAGGTTCATGCTTTCTGAAGCAAATCATGATTAAAAAATTCACACTAATTAGAAAACAACAGGATCAAACTTATAAAAACAAGCTAACAGGTAGCATTGTAGTTGTAATACTACTACACTTCTAACCAGCTGCTAAAGTAACACGTACTGTGGATACAGGGTCATTTTTAGGCTAGAGAGATCTTCTGTATTGGCATCAGGAAGCTGATTTAGTGTAGGATAAATTAGAGCTTCACCTTCAGTAAGCGGGAGTTAAATGACTGTAGCAGAACTAGACCTGGACAACGTACGAGGGGGGACCCAAAAGAAACCGGACTGTGGTTATAACTTTTTATTTTTTCATTTTCACAATGAATCAAAACTGTCACCTTCAAAGTACTCTCCTTCGGCTTGAATACAGCGCTGCAGCTGGGATTTCCATTGCTCAAAACAGTCGGCATACTCCTGCGTAATGGTCCCTTTAAGAGCTTCCTTCGATTTTTTTTGCACCTCTTCCACATCATCAAATCTCCACCCCTTCAGTTCCTTTTTCATTCTTGGGAAGAGAAAGAAGGGGCTAAATCGGGGGAATATGGCGAATGGAGCAGCAGGGCCACGCGTTTTTCATCAGGAACTGTTTTAGGTGCAGAGCTCTGTGCGCTGGCGCGTTGTCATGATGGAGCCACCAGTCCCCGCTCTCCCACAGCGCCGGCCGTTTCAGCCTGACCGCCTCCCGGAGCCGCTGCAGCACTTCCAGGTAAAAGTCCTGGTTGACGGTTTGCCCCGGCGGCACAAACTTGCTGTGGACCATCCCTTCGATGTTGAAAAAGCAGATCAGCATGGTCTTAATTGCTGATCTGACGCGCTTTCTTTGGCCGTGGTGATCCCTGATGGCGCCATTGAGTGGACTGCTGCTTGGTCTCCGGATCGTAACCACAGCACCATGTCTCGTCCCCGGTGATGATCTTCCCAAACAGCCCTCCATCGTCCTCCAGCTGCCTTTTCAGCTCCTGGCACATGTCCACGCAAGCCTGTTTCTGCTCCGTGGTTAAGAGGCGCGGGACCACTTTGGCAGCGACCCGCCTCAAGCCCAAATCCTCACGAAGGATCCTCTGGCAGGAGGTCCAGGAGATCCCTGTCAAACGCTCGATCTCATCGATGGTCCTGCGTCGATCTGCCATGACCACAGCTTCGATTTTGCGGACATTTTCCTCTGTGCGGGAGGTGGCGGGTCGGCCGGAGCGAGGCGAGTCTTTGATGGACATCTGACCACTCTTAAAGCGCCTATAACACTCGAAGACCTGTGTTCTCCCCAGAGCCTCATCTTTGTACGCGGCCTGGATCATGGTGAGTGTTTCTGTTGCCGTTTTTCCCAGTAAAAAACTAAATCTGATGCTACTGCGCTGGTCTCGCTTACCAATAGGTTCCGCCATTTTGGGATTTTTCGAAGAAGAGAGCGGGACTGTAATAACAAACACTGTGTATGAGCTGCCTGTGTGTCTTTGGGAGGTGAAATTTTTCACAGTTATGCTTAAGGCTGTGCTATAGCGACATATAATGGCCAAAAGTCTGAAATCATTCTTGGGTTTTTTTATTATAACCACAGTTCGGTTTCTTTTGGGTCCCCCCTCCTAACTTGCGCCAGTGCCACCACACTAAACCTAATACAGCTTTACAAATATTCCATTTTATAAACTCGTATCATCAAGCATCAAAAGCCAAGAAACTGTTCTCCTTTCAGCTTTCACACTCAGTATATAAATTAAACATCCACATTTTCTTTCTTATAAATAAACATCAGTCACTGTATAGAATTAAGTGGAATTATTTTTAATGTGTGAATGTCTGCATATCAGAACACTGCCTGCCATAGCTTAACAATTGCAGATTACGTAAATAGCAGCAACAGAAGAACTACGGTGAAGACGGATCTCTCAAATCAGCTCATGGCGGCAGTAATAACAGATTTCACGTCTGTGAGTTGCACCATAGCATCATAGCATGTTCATTTGACGGATGATTAATCCCAGCTTTTCAAGCGCAAAATATTGTTTTCTGGATAAAAGATTCAGATTTACCGAAGGGGATTTTCAGTGACACTATTACAAACAGTGGAGAAACCTTTGTATCTAAAGAAAATGCGCATGGATTTAATCCCTTCACTGCAGACTGAAGCTTTTCTTTCTAATATTGTTTTTTTTTCCTCATGAAAACATAATTTAGAGTCATATGCTCATCAGTAAATTCTTTACTTTGCATCTTGAAATTCACACTAGTTTAAACAAGAAATCTGTGCCATACAGTTTTAATTATTTGCAGGATTACTTGAGGCCGATTTCTCATCTTATCCTAACTATAATAACAGAAGAGTGTTGATATAAAAAGAGAGCTTAAGCAGCTTAACCTCTTTTCACTCAGAAAAGATCACCCAGGGACATGAATCATGCAAGATGATTATTTGAGAAAGCGCCGAAATAACGATATGAATATCTTGCCAGGAGAAGAAAAAAATACTTTTTTTTTTTTTAAATGTCAGGAAAAGCGACAACAACGGGTGCTTCTGCGAACTTCAATGATCCTCTGAACTGTGGCTTGAAGAAACCATCATGCCCATTCCCCATAGCAAAGCTGCAGAATGGCTCTGCAGGAGTTATGATGGTAAATGCAAATTAATGTAGTGGTGATTTATCAGAAAGCCCTCCGTCGGTGCCCTCTGTGTCATTTTATGGCTGGCGTAAACCATAGCCGTCTATCTCGCTCTGCGACACACAACCAGATGTGGACAGGAAAAACATCAACAGGGAGGGGACAAACCAAACAGTCCAAATTTAATCAGGTCGTCCAGTTTACGCCGCGTCCCTGCCACCTGATCCCTGCTTCTCACACCCCTACATAGAAAGTAGCCTCGTGTCACACCATGTATTAATAGATCTAATCTGGTGCAGGGGCCATAAAACTGAACAGTGCTACTCTGTATTTTCCTGTTGGTCGCTCTGGAGTATTGCTACTGTTCTGCCACAATAAACTGCTGTGGGTGGCACAACAGATTTGTTAACAGTAGGAGGGGTAAAAAAAAAAAAAAACACTCCAAAAAAAACAAAAACACAATCTTAAACAAATGAAATGAAGATGCTGGGAGCTAAATGATTCATACCACGGGCTAATGAGCCAGCGGTTTTCTACAGTTTGGCTATTCGTTTTCATGTAGTTAAAACAAAAATGAAAAGAAAAAAAAATTTAAAACAGACAACAAGATCCACAAAGCTGTTCTGCCAGGATGCAGGGTTCAGGGTCGATGTAAAAATCCTACTGATACAGCTAAGGATATCATCCTCTGGAATATGTCCCAACCATCAACATGTCAAATCAATGTAGGTGGAAAAATAACGTGTTGTTGTTGGAGCGTCTGGGAGGCAGTCACAGTTCACTGACCTGGTTTCCTGGGGAACTCTTCATTTCTGTAACCACAGTGGAGGAAAAGTCTTCGGGGCTGTTTGGGCTGTCACATGTAAAGTATAGGGGAACAGCAGTTGGCACCAAACCCTTGCCTCTATATTTGCAGGGTAGCATTGCAGCAAGATAATTAACAGTGGGGAGAAAAAAAAAAAAAAACACATCTAAAAAAAGGAAAATGGCATGGCGGCCTGTCAGATTTGAGCTTGCTTGCCTTACAGACTCTCCTCTCTAACCATGCTCCTCCCTAATGAGCCAGTCAATTCAAGCCAACGCCACAGGCGCCACAACCCGGGGTCCGCTGACCAGTGCCAACAAAACACATTCAGAATGAGTGAAAAAGAGGCAAATGTCTCAGCCAATTAAAGACAGGACTGATGAGAGGTTGCTGCGAGGCACAGGCCACAATAAGGACCGTGAAAGTCAACGGAGCTCTTTCTCTGCACCATTCAGCTCAAAATGTGATCAAGAAACATTGTTTTATTTTATTTACTTTTATTTTTTTTTATAAACTAAAAGTACAGCAGTGCCCATAAAGTCATTACAATAAAAAGGAAGCAGTGTGTTCTCACATACACTCTAGAAATTAAAAAGGAAATAAATATTTTTCTTCTTCAATTCCACCTAATTTACATTGCCATATACTGTATCACATCCTGTATGATCATGTCTATACATCTTGATATAAGCTATCAAACTATAAAATAAGGCATAATTGTGCTATCAGGTGCACATTACAACAAAATTAAAAAAGGTTTAAGCATTAATAGCTGTGACGTGCACTGAAGGCTTCAGTTCAGCATTAGATGAAAAGACATACAGAAAGCCAATTAGAAGAAATTCAAGTCAAAAAAAAAAAAAAAAAATATATATATATATATATATATATATATATATATATATATATATATATATATATATATATAAAAGCTTATATGTGTTCTATACATCTGAATCACGTAATGGAGCTCTGTGAGGCATTTTCAACATGTCTGACTTGAAAGGTGTTTGGTCCACACTGATGGTTCGTTATAGCTATGTAGTGTAATAATAAGTAATCACACATGGGATTTGCCCAGAGCAATTACTGTCTTCTATTGCTGCCCACAGAGCGACTCTGTTGAAGAAACAGGAAAAGAAAAAAAAAAAAAAACACAACTCTCCTTTCGGCTGCCTTAGTAGTGACCACTGTAGTTGGAAAAGAGGGACTCTTGTTCACTTTCGCCACCTGTGTTTTCCCCAGAAAGCAGCAACATCCAGGCTGTAACCGGCCTCGGGGGATATATGCATGCTTCTTCTCCTTTTCCTTGTATTTCTGGGTTTCACAGGTCTGAGGGGCTTCTCTGTCTTCAGATCAGTTGAGGGTTAATGTGGGGGGCATCCAACAGCTTGTCTCTTCAAAGGCTTTTGTCAGTGAGTTCCTCTGCAGGGAGATTTCGACAGCGAGGTCCCCGCAGGAGTGAGTCTGCCCAGGGCACAGATCTCATCCTCACACTGGTCGCTTTAACTGCAGGCTTACATGAACTGATGGTTCTGATGGTGGAGCTGACGGCACGCTGGAAATAAATTTGTCACCTGTCAACAAATTGGTACGGATGCGAAGAGCTCTTCCATTTGACTGTATAAATGATTCATGATCATCCACCACATGATCCTAGTCCGGATAATGTGGGTATAGAACATGGAAGGACGCATGATTGATAATCCATATTGAAGGAGCTGCTGCTTTGTCTGTGTTGTGCTTTGATGGTCTTATATTCTTAGTGTATTTCTCTCAGACAATAAAGATATTTTACAATCAAACTGTGCAACTTCAAGCAAAATTATACAAGAATACATTTGAAGGGAGGAGTAATAATTCATCATCCTGAGTTACCCCTGTATAGGAGGTACTCTAATAGCTTTGTTTAAAGGTGCCTGATCTCTCAAATCTGATTAGTCTGATGAGGAGATTGACTGGATTCCTCTTTCATTCAGACTGAACCTGGACCCGCACTGAACCAGCCACGCCCAATAATGGTTGCTTTCCTCTGACTGATCTTGACACTAAGCTCTGTAAAGTTTAGTGGACAGGAGGAAGCCCCATAAATAAAAATTTAATTGACCAGAGTAACCTAAAAAAATAATTAAATAAAAATGCTAATTACTGAGACTTACTTAACTTTTTATGTCAAACAATGAAAACTATATGTCCATGGATAATGTCCTTACGCTTTCATGCAATCTCAGAAAGATGTATTGATGCAGAGTGCGATGTCGGTGGCATCCAAGACCCCTTGCTTTTCTTAACTTCGCTCCTAATGATATTTTTGGCGTGTTTCCAGCTGTCCTCTGCTGCTGAAAATCTTCTGACCCAGTCGGTCACCTCCCTGATGCCACTGTATACTGCAGAAGCACACTTTGTCAGCACCTGCCTAAACCTATCTCTTGATGCATTTTCCTTCTCTTTGAAAAATGGCCGCCTTGTCTAATTGTAGTTCTGCATCAAAGCTAATCTAACGGACAGCGAGTCCGTCATTACTCTGCTGCCTCTTCCGGAGATACTTCATGACCATCATCCGTCTCTCGAGCCTCGTGTCTGTCGACAAGGAACTCCTGACTGATGCCGCAGCCCTGAATGTCTGATAACCATGGTGATGGCTTGCCCTTGCACACATCCTCATTAGAAGAGTACAGGACAAGGAGTAAGTTGGATAAACAAGCTGAATCCATTCCATTAATGGCCATGGGCTCCCCTGCCACAGCGCTATTAATTATCTGGTCTTACAAAGAGATTAGATGAGAGGAAACAAGGCAGCATCTACCGCTTGGAGGTCCACTGATTTTTTTTTTTTTTTTTTTTTTAGTTAGGCAGGCATTCCTCATAAAGCTGCGAGCATTAGCAGTCATTCATTCCGGTTTCTGTCATTTCTGTTGTCATCTGGAACCAATGTGTGAAAGTATTTCAACATGCAGTCCAAACACTTGGTTGATGGCATAAACAGAGCTGGGATTCACAGTGAACCAAGTTTCAGTGAGCATATTTGAAGCCCGGAGTACATTCAGAAACCAAGAACCAAGTTAACAACAATCAAAAGCTCAGATTAGACTGTTTAGATTCTGCAGACAAAATCTTGGTGGATCCACAAAAGTCAATAATACAAAGAAAAATATATTTCACCCAATAGGATATTTTGCAAAACCAATCTGTGCGGATACTCACATGCAGTTCTAAAGTGCTTACTTTTTATTGTTTGAAAGTTTGTTCCTCATCGTGTTTCATATCAAGCACTGCACTCTGAACCAAACCAATGGTCAGTAATGACATGTTTACAAATCAAAAGTCAAGCAGAGATCCACTAAGTGGAAGGAAATTTGAAAACAATGAGATGTTGAACCCCGCTCTCGACAGCTTAAAAAACCATCAGCGTGGCAAGCTTGACAAAGAAACAGAAACATTACAGCCCCGCATGAGATAAATGCTGCCTCTATTTCAAAGATGCTGTCATCTAAACAGCACAGTTTCAGTTTTGTTTTGTTCTCTGAAGCTTCGGTCACGCTCAGTCCAATAATCTGATGCTGTATTTTGTGTTTATGTATGCGCAAGGAACGTGTTTTGTTGTGCTCCAAGTATTTCGACTTTAATTAATGAAATGTGTCGTTGAACTATTCAAGTTTATATTTTTCACAATTCTAAAGATTAACAAGTAATAAAATCACAAATTAGTCTGTCAACTTTGGCATTCAAGAAGACTGTGGCATGTTGTCAGATTTGACAAATGGCCTAAATAGCATCCACTCACGCTGTTCTGTGCTGAAACAAAGCTAATTATTATTGTGAATGCTGGAGAGTGAGAAAAAAAACCACATTGCATTGAGCTTCAGATAAAAATCTCTCTTGATAATGCAAACAGTGTAAATGGAAAGGGTTTATCGCCACCTCTGAGTCAGACTGCCCCAGCATTAAGCCCCAGTATGCACAAGCGACTGATATGATAGCATGTCATCACGCTGAGGCCGCAAAGATATCTTCAAAGTCATCTCATCTTTCTTCAGGGCAGCAAAGAAGGTAATATGACTGCAACACAGAGTTACATCAATCACTGTCAGAAATTCCATGAAATATTTTCTGCACTTTTAATAAGCAACAGTAAATGTCCCTCATTATTGATGCCCATGATCAATGTAAGCCGTGCACTATTTGTCAGAAGCCCTGTTTCATAGCCAAAGTGGGCAAATGACCTAGAAATACAGCAAACATTTATTATATCAGTGATGTAATAAATCACCGTGGCCCTGCTGGTCTCTGAACACCACTGCTCTGGAGGTAGTCCTCCTCATTATGTGGCTGTTCAATTGTTCCTGTCCCAGAAGAGCTCTGTTCCTTTAGAGTTTCACGTTTTCCAGTAGGAAAGTTTCTGCACAGGTCCGGTTATTTGGTTCACTCTGTGTTTATTTAATGAAATGGTTTGAAATGTGTTGTGTACTATTAAAATAGCTCTGTAATCTGTGACGGAGATAAATGGAGTTGTCAAAGCTAGCAGGCTTTGACATGGTAACCAGGCCATTAAGCGCTCTAAAAGGTTTCTCACAAAAGACAACTTTAAATCTATACAATAGGTGTCAAAGAGGTTCAGGCCCTGTTTATGCAACAATAATTTCAAGTCATAACTAATAATTTCATTGCATTTTGAATGCCCTTTACGGTGTTTGGAGCCACTGGAAATGCAACTTTTTGAAAATGCTTTAATTCCATCTCCATGGAAACAGGGGAAAGTGCAACTTTTTTGAACAGCTGCTATTGCTCACGTGAACCGTTGCTGTAGTTCTTTTGTACATGTGTGAGTCGATGGATAGCAATGGGGGCAACCAGAGCGGCGTGATTCCGAGTCCAAGTTCCCCTGGACTTTGGTAGTTTTATAGTTGACGGCCACCAGCAAGAGCAATCAACTTGAATGTCTGTCCATACGAATGCCTGTGTACTCACTATTGTTACCGTGTTTCATTATTTTTTTTTTTAAGATTATGTATTTTCTCTGCGTGCATGTTTGTGTGGTTTAGTTACAAAAACAACCGACAGTGAAACTTGTGTCCTGGTTTGCTAACTACGTTGTTTTCAGCGTTCCTGCCATTTTCATGTAAATGATCATTCTCTACAAAAGTTTCTACACCACATTTTTTTCTCAATGAAAACTCAAAAATGGTGCATTTCCACTTTCAACATTGTGTAAACGGGGCTTATTCACAAGGTTGCAGGCTCAACCTGCACGACCCCATATATCAAGGTGTCCTTGAGCAAGACACTGAATCTAAGTTACTCCCAATGAAACATCGGTGGAAAAACATACTTTCAAATAAGGAGAGAAGTTGATTCGGTATGTGTACTTCTCCCTTTTCTTTTAATACAAGTACTGTCCATTGTGCGTTTGTTTTCTCTTCAAACATTTACATGTAAATGAAGTCTTACACTAGTTGGCCTTCAGTAGAGATAAAACCATATTTTACTTTGTTGGAGAGAGTTGCAAGGGAATACTGAAGTGAAATGACTGGTGAGCAAATACAGTTCTACAGCCAGTGGTCAGTTGGAACAGAAACACTGCAAACAGGAAGGTGGTCGGGTGCTGGTAACGGGCCACGTCTGTGCTAAAACTGAGCAGAAATAGGTGAAACAAAGAATCCACTTCATTTACTGGGGACATATTTTGGAAGAAGTTGAAGAAATATAGATATTTGTTTCTTTTATGTTTAAATATGGTGAAAATGAGCCCTCACGACTTTGCTAACGATCGACCCATTTTCAACATCCTGTACAAACCCCTTGTCTTCCTCTGTGTCATAGATAAATGTATTCATGCATGGATTGAATCAGCAAAACGAAAACATTAAAATCCCACTGTTGATGAAACTGTCAGAACTTGAACAGTGCTCTTTAAAATATACAGCCATTACAGTATTTATGCAGGCATATGGCAAGCTGAAGGTCATCCACAGAATGGTGAGTGGGTGTGTGCGTCGAACACTAAGCTAATTGAATGTAAGGAGCTGTATGAATACTGATGAACCATGGGGAGTAAGTGATGTGAGCCTTCAATACTCGCTGCAATATTAAGTTCAGGATGAAAACGTGTGTGTGAAAAGATGGACGGAGCTCGGTTTTCTTCTGCGGACAATTGAGCTTTGTATCTCCTGTTCTCTCTCTGGCTCTCGTTCAAGCACACAAACAGGAGTGCGCTTTTAGTTTTTCTATGCAATGAAAAATAATAATGCCACATGAATAATATTGTAAATTGCATCTTATAAGGGTCCACGTAGCTGAGAAAAAGCACTGCAGACCATACAGTGCAGTACCTCTTCTCATTCATGCGAAAGGCCTGTTTTTACAGCCATATGTCGATGCACGATGCAGCTTTGGGTACAGATGGATACATTTGTGGTACCTTGTATATGCCGGAGCCCTAAAGATATTCCCATGTAGCAGATGTCGTGCAGAGATAAGAGTAGCGTTTCACTAATGAGCGCTTTGATGTGCAGGCAAGGGACAGCATTACATGATCAAGCTGAACTGAAACAATCTGCAGCTTTAAATATTTTATTGACTGGGCAAAATGTGCCGAAGCCATCGGAGAGCTCCGAAGACATCCAATTATCTTTGCACTATATATTAAGTTTATGTCTAATTAAGTGCATGAACCATCTCCTCTGATTTTATTGCAAGCAACCAAATGACTGTAGGCGAAAATACAAAAATAGTCATGGCAGGATTAAAGCCCATACGTGAGGCTGCTGCACTACAACACAAAAAACAGGTACAGAGATATAAGTGAGGATGAGGAGATTATCTGACAGTTTATGGAGGTAAAAATCCTTTTGCTCGGAGTGCACATCCCTTTGGAGGGAGCGATCTGGTTGCCGTTCGCATTTTGCTGCATTTGCATGAACCCCGACAGTCCATCCAATCAGATGGCCGCATGCACACATACAGTGACACCGGCCCCTCCATATCTGCCAGCAGCAACAGCAGATATCATTCACGACCCCATCAGTAACAAAACTCCTACACTCACATACTGTTTTGTCTTTAATAAATCAGTCCAGCAGCACCCACAGATTCCTGTGGCCTTCAGAAAGGGAATTCATCATTCAGCTGTTGACCAAACCTGGCACACCCGGAACGCTGTTGGCAATGGCGGGGGAGGTTGCACACATACGGTTGATTTATTGGCATGATATACTGGACATAGCAAAATAAAATATGTTCCACGGGACATAAGCCATTCATCTTGAAACTGTCACAAACCAATCTTCACCGCAAGGACAGGCAGAAATTGAAGAAGGGAAAACACTCTCAACTTGACCAACTAAGAAAAGGAATAATCTCAGAGCTTCAGATTTGACATTTTCACAAATTTCAACTCTAAACCATGCATCAACAAAAACTATAAAGTTCTTCTCAGGGACAGTCAGACATACTGGCAGACTGAAGTTAAAAAGGCTCCATGACTGATGCGTCTGCGGTTGCAACAACCCCGTCCCATGGTAATTTTTCACTTCAATTAGGCCAAGTGAGTGGCGTTGTCTGAAGCTTCTAAGGGGTTCAGAGAGCAGACAAATACACTCACACCAATCTGCAAGGAGAAAGCTAACAGATTCTCTCCAGCATATGGAAACTCAGTGGGGACTCGGTGAAGCAGGCCACTGGCATTGCCCTCTGTACCTGCAGTAAACAATTAATCCTCATTTCTCCCTGCCTTGGTGGCTCCTGTCCGGCCTCGTGTCAGCAGCATGTGGAGAGAAAGGATTCAGAGGGACTCTGTAAAAGATTCAGCCGGACTCCGAGGCTCCTGCATCAAGGCATTTTCTTCTTCCGTGACCCAGGAGAAGCAGCACCAGTGTTTCTCTGGCAGCCAGACCAGACTGCTCATCCTGGCGTAATAGAGAGCACAAGACAGAGATGGAGTGAGAAAAGGGTCATCTCATACTGTGCCGTGCCATATGTTCTGACCTTTCCATTCAGTTCAGACGGCCTCGGGTTTTATGAAGTACAAAAACTCAGCAGATGATATTCCTGCTGATGTCTTTCATCTTTCCAACTCTGTCCTTGTCAATAGTGAGAGCGGATCTCTGCAGCACCAACAAATGAAGCAAATATCTCAGAGGCCTGTGGCATAGTAATAATTTCATTTAAACAATTGAGTCAATCATCTTAGTTTTTCTATGCTGAACCACACAAGGGAATGCCGTTATAGACAATAAGTCAAATTCCATTAGATGCATATATTACTCTACTCACTGATGTTACGATTGAGATTAAATGGAATCACACATTTCTCAGCAATGGGTTTTGCATAGACAAAATTCCACTAAAAAACAAAACGAATGCTGATGCTCTCTCGGCTCTCTCTTGTTCCTTGCTACCTACAAACTACCTCTGACAAACTGCCCAACAGTCCCTGAAATATTGCCCATAAAAGCCCAATGCCACTATAAACCTGAAGCTGTCAGCTGATTTGTGAATCCAATTACCTTCCTCTCTGTAATGGGTGTGTTCAGTGCAATGATGTAAGTCAGCTGCTGGTGGCATCTGTCAACAAAGACTCAGCTTTCACTGAGGATGACGAGCAGCAATGCAGGACTAATCACACAAACATTAACTGAACAGCAGCACGGCGTAGGCAAAGTGACATAATAATATTTTATCAAATTTATACATGGATCAGGAAGAAGAGGTCAACAATTTCCATTATCCTGTGATTTATTTTAACATTCATCCTATAGATGTGCGTTGGCAGAGAATGACGCCACCACACAGTCAGGCTCCCTTCCTTCTCCTGCACCACAATGGGATTGCCAATTAAGGTTTGAAGGGAAATCTCTTGACATCTTAAGGATCGACTGGTTCAACCTTGAATACTCAACTTTATATGTTTATGCATTATCCATGGGAATATTGCAAATCTGGAAAGTGCATAATGATAGTCTGGGTCACACCGCAGTGTAGGGGCTAGCACCGTCGCCTAACGGCCTGAAAGTCCTTCAGTCTAGGGGGGCCTTTCTGTGTAAAGTTTGTATGAATCGACTGTATCTATCAATAATTATGTGTTACAAGGTTTATGATTGTGCTGATAAATGAGAATACATGTGGATGAATGTTATCAAAAGACAGAACAACTTTTTTGGCAGACAGAGCATTGTGTGGCTCCAGTAGGATGGCCCTACATACCTGAAAAAAGGAGACAAGTGAAGATACCAAATCTGTTTTCTGTTTCCCCTTGAGATTATAAGTTACTGCACTGTTATCAAAACATGAGCGTGAGTTTAAATCAAAGCATTCAGAGGTCAGTCTCACACACACACACCTGCTTTTATTCATGCCTTGAACACTGAGGAGCGCTAATGTATGCAGGGAGTTTGGCATGCGATTGTATGCTAAAAATGGTGAGATGAGCGTTTGCTGACAGCACTGTGGGAGCGTAAACTGGAGGTACACAACAGTTGGCTTCACTTGACATCTGATCAAGAGACAGGCTGCTGACAGGGAGATTATCTCCACTGGAGCTGCGGCTCGGCGGGAGCTGTCCACCGCAGCTGCGATGCTCCTTGGGGAACACGGACAAGGTCTTCTCGGGGAGACTTTCACAGACAGCCAAAATGAAAGAGCAAATCATGTACTTGTACTCCGCTCACTAAAATACATAGACTGAGAGTACATCCATCAACACACAGTGGGATAATATGGAGGCATGCAACAACAATGACTCAATTCCCATGAGCATGTGTCACCTGCAGGGAGTCATGGTCAGGCCAGTTTGATGTTAAATGCTTAATGTGTGGAAAGAAAAGATTGAGTGTGGCGGCGAGGGGAGGTGGGATAAAGGCATTGAGAGGACAGACTCCCGCTGTGTGTATGTCGCTGTTAGTTTTCCTCCCGCCTTGTGTTGTTGACAGTTTTCTTCCTGCCTCTGGCTAATGTTAGATGGACTATTTTTAACTGTACTTCAGTCAGTTATAATTCATCTAATTAAATCTTGATAGAATATAAGGAACTGCAGTATTTGTTTTTTTTTTTTTTTTTTTTTTTATCAGAGTTTGTAATTTTAGTAACACCAAATGAGGAACCAGACATGTGGCCTTTGATGTTGCCATTTTCTTCATCCTGCTTCCTGTTGTTTTAGTGAAAGTTTTGCCAGGAGAAAAAAGGGGCACTAAAATAAGACTGCTTTTCACATACAGCGGGAGAGTAACTTTATCGAATCTCAGTCTTCTTACATTCTTAAGCCAACTAAAATAATCAGAGGGGACATTTCAACTGCTAGAGACCTATAGCCCGTGGTCTGAAGAGGGACTCAGATCGGGTTGACCCAGGTGGAGGTCTCCTCAACTCACAGCCAAGGCCAGATCAATGAGGGGTGCACTGAAATGCAGACAGCAAGCCCCTCCGGGAAGGTGTTTGGATGCAGAGCCACAGGCAGAGGAGGGACGTGAATGTCGATGAGATCTCACATGGTGAGAAGACTGCAAGGACTCACATAAGCATGAGAGGTGAATAAATGAGCCCTGACAGGAACTATAGGAGCTGATGTATTTTATAGAATTTTTCTTTCTTTCGTCTTTAAATTGCAAATGTTATATTTTTTTAAGCATACTGCAGCAGCATCCTTGAAAAAAAAAAAAAAAAACACTTTAGGAGCTCCAGGTTGGAAATTGCACTTTAGGAAAGTGTATACTGATATGATGCTGGAAAACACAACACATGCTGAAGCAACTCATGAAACAGATGTTGCTCTGCTTCGCACTGCCAACAGTCTGCAGAGTGTTTACATCCATGTCTCAGAAAGCATATGTGTCACACTACAACTCTCTGCACTTAATGGCTGGGCTTTAACTGGTGTTTCACCGTGTTTTGCCAAACAGGCATTAATATTTAAAGCATTTAAAGGCCAAAGTTGCATTTTGCTTTAGGAGGTCTGACTACAGGTGCTGAATGTACTCACAATTCTCACTAAACCATTGACAGTACTGCTATTACAAGAAACTGGAAAAAGTACACATTTTCATTCAACCTCTTTTCTCAATTAAAAGTAAAAGTTTTCCACCAAAGTTCAGTGTCTTTCTCAAGGCCACTTTGGAACATGGACAGGTGGAGAAGAGGGATTCAAAAAGTGCCCATGTGATTGAAGTGAGTGAAGGCCAAGCATTTTGCATTTTCATTTCAGAAAAGTTTCATATTTACACAGCAATGTTTTGAAAAAGCATTAGCCAGGTCATATCGCCTTGCTGGTGCCCAATCCCATCAGATTGTGGAACCTAAGCAGATTAGGGGCGGGTCAATACCTGGATGGGAGTCTGCGGGGAACACCGGGAAGCCTGGGTGAATGCTGGTGGTGGTCGGAGGGGCTGATGGTGCAGATTGGCAGCCTTGCTTTCGTCGGTCTACCCCAAGGTAGCTGTGGCAAGATGTGTAGCTTACTGCCATCGAGTATGGCGTGAAAGAAAGTAATGCAACTGTAAGCGACCTTGAGTTCCTGAAAAAAAGGTGCTGTATAAAACCAATGCATAATTATTTTTGTAATGAAAGCACAATAACAATGGTGAGTATACAGATATTCATATGAACAGACGATGAAGTTAGAATATTGTTACGGGTGACTCTCAACTATGCAAAGTCCCAGGACAATATCACCCGGAAGTCATGACTCTCTGGAGGCATCTATTGTTGAACAATTCACTCGGGCTGTGATACACATGCACAATAGCATTTCCTGTGACTTATACAGAGTGTTTTTGAAAAGTTGAAACCTTGGGGAGCTGTTTTCAAAAAGCTTCCTTGAGCCATTGTCACATAAACACCCAACACTAAATGAAATTTTTGATTTTTCCCCAGAGAAAAGGACTAACAGACCACAGCAGCTTCGAAACAATGAAAGTTCTAAACAGGAGGTCAGTCCTGTTGAGCAGGCTTTTAACATGTCCCTCAGTCAGCCTGACTGACTGTTCTGAGGCTCTCCGCAGAGTTTCATTGAAATTACGTGTGTTGGAGCAGAAAGCCATTGAAAGCATGCACCCTGTGGTCTCCCATGTACAGGACTGCTCAACTTTACAGTGCCCGAAACTAAAAAAGCTGTGGACAACCCGACATTTCTGCCTTTCCAGTAACAAATACCAAACAGTCCTTTCAAGCAAAACCTTGGTTGGGTCGGATATGAATATTTACCTGTCTCATCTTTTGTCTTCAGAGACTCGAGTCCCATTTCATTTCTGCATCGGCGCCTCTCTGCAGAAAGCCTGGGATCCACAGTGAGATGAAACCGCTCAACATTTCCATTGGTGAGATTCATAAGCCAATGAAATCTCCTGTGCTGTCCAGCTGGCCCGCCGTAAATCCAATGGGTGATTCCCCATGCCTCTGCTAAATTCCACAAGGCGCCAGATCAAAGATTCGGAGCACATGATCTGATCGAGGAACCCAATTTCACCCTCACATCACCTGCGAAGCAGAGCCATAGCCCAGGCTGGGAACTACTGCTCTACTGGGGCGGCTGTGGCTCAGTTGATAGAAATGGCCACCCCAATCTCAACCCATCCATTTTCCACAGCGTCCCTTTGCAAATTGCTCCCAATGGAGTTGAGAACCTTGCATGGCAGCCGTTCCCGCTGGTGAGTGAGTGAATGTGACTAACAGTGTTAAGAGCTCCGAGACTGCTGAAGCAGTGAAAATACCCTATGTAAGTGAAGTCTGCTCACCATTTACTGGTTTTCAGTGTTCTCATGGTCACTTTCATTTATGTTGCTCAAGGTTTTCCCATTCGCAGACACCTTTTCTCTATTCAGTCTGGCAGCAAGGGCTTGTATGTGTATTTCTTCGCTTGATACTACTGTCCTCCATAAATTGCACATATCGAATGGTTCCAAAAAGAGGGCATCTCTGTCTGTATATTACAGCTCCAAACCAACATCTGGCTGAAATCAATCAAAAATATGAGAGGGGAACAACATTTTCTCCCAAATGCAAACTAGAATAAGTGATGGAAATGCAAGGCGGAAAATGTAGAAAAAAGGGTAAAAAAAGTCCATAAAAAATGGATGAAAATAAGGAGTTTTACATCTAGTATCTAGGAGGTGTTTGTAACGTATTGCCTTCCACCTCTGGTTCTGACAAACTACTAACATTAAACCCCAAAGTGCTCCATGCCACAGCACTTTCAGGGAGATAAAAATGTGACATCTTAAAGTTTTTCACAGATTTCAGGGTAGAAAACGAAGGAAATTAAAGTCATTCCTGCACAAAAGGTCAAATACCACATAAAGTTTTACAATCACCGGTTCCACAGACATTTTATGTGTGTTCAGTCCACAGAAAGGAGAAGTTTGTTTAAAAGTGCTTTGGATCACTGATGGCTTTCACCACTTACTAAGTTCCCTCACTTATTTCCTGAGAGAGACTTTGGATAAGATTTGGAGGGAAGCAGATGTGCGACAACATGAAGGATCACAAACAAAGATAAAACTGGAAGTAAATACAGCAAGTACAAATAAACTGAATATTACCAAAGCAAACAGCTTTAAAGAAACAGATCTCACCAGGGACTTTGCTCTGCTTGCACTGGACTGTGATGGAAAACTTTGTGAAAAATCAAAACCATCCAGACAACATTTCCATTTCCATATATTTCAAACATACTGCTGACCTCCATGTCACTGATTATGAAAGACAGAGTTGTATCACTGCCAGGTAACTGTTTACCACATTCAATTACACAAGCAGACATTTAAATCAAAATAATAACAAAAAAAAAAGCAACTGAACAAATTTTAGTCAGTTAATATGCGGAATGAACAAAATATCCTCAGTTATCCAGACAGCGGGAGTCTGGTTTCAGTCAGGTAAACACTCAGGTACAGGGCTTCTTTTGAGCTCACACAGGGAATCTTTCATCACTGCTCTGAAAGAAACATTAGATAGAGGTTCGTCTGTGCTTCTGAAGGAGTGTTCACAGCGGGGGTCTGTCAGGGTGAGAATGTTTACAGCAAAAAAGGGCAAAAATTCAAATAGACCCATTCCTGGAAAAACCGTCCTGAGTAAATAGAAAATTACCGCGCGGCCACGAGGTTTCTTCATATTTACAATTTTCTAAAATAAATAAGCATCTAATCTGAGAAAGCTTGTTTTCCTACAAACAACCCTTCTGTATTGATCTGCTGACGTGAACTCAGAGATCCGCTCCCGGTCACGAAAGCTTAAAGATGTTTTTCATTTAGCTTTTGGTGAGGACAAGGCAGGAACCACAGAGCTTCAGCTACGCCAGTATGGTCTGGGCTTTGTGTGTGTGTGTGTGTGTGTGTGTGTGTGTGTGTGTGTGTGTGTGTGTGTGTGTGTGTGTGAGAGAGAGAGAGAGAGAGAGAGAGAGAGAGAGAGAGAGAGAGAGAGAGAGAGAGAGAGAGAGATGTCCCTGTTTAGGGTTCTGAAGCTACCATGTTCCACAAGGCATCCTATATCTATTATGTTGGAAACATGGCTGCTTTTCAGAGAGGAAGTCTCTGTGGGTGCTGTTTCCTCCTGCTCATCTTCCAGCTTCATCCAGACTGGGGGAATATATGACACACATCACTGTCTGATGAAAGCTTGGTTTTATTAAGACATCAGTGGTGAATATATTTATACAGGGAAACTGCCCACTGAATTACTCCCACTTTTAGTTAATTACTTTTTCATGAAAGCGTCCATTAGCACTAAAATTAATTTTTATGTGCTGCACGAATAATAAATTGGTCAGCACATCAGGACCTTTGTGTTTCGGTGAAATAGGTCTGAAAAAGTGATGTCTTGGAGGGGGGACCTCACCAATCAGTGGACACCAGAATGAACCAGTCAAAGAGGCCAGGTCCAGGTTCCAGACCTTGCTGTGAAGAAGCCGGTTTTAGAATTCTGCTTCTGAGGTGTTTTGTATGCTTTCAAATATGATGCAGGGGGAGAATCAGAGCAATGGTAGCTGGAGCAAAACCAGCGAGGCAGGAGATGTGAGTGAGGAACAGGCTGAGGGCACTGGAGACTACACAGACCGCATATGAAAACGTACGTGACGAGGAAACGTCTGTGATACCAGCATGTAACTGACAAGCATGCAGGCATGTGAGCCTAGGAAAATAGGGGGGTTGCCTTGAAATCGGGGTTATGAGCTACATCCACACAGGAGCTTATCTGTCAACCGCATGTTCTGAACAAAGTGAAACCAAAGTCAATAAAAATATCTGCAGGCAAGCTGCTCGTAAAACTCATCACATGTGTGATGTGAGCAATTCCTCATGGAAACTTCCAAAAAAAAAAAAAAAAAAAAAAGACAAAAAGCAAACAGTGTGGTAGTCTGCACTCACTCACCCAAGGAAAGGCAGCCGAGGTGATTCAGGTAGTGGGTGGTGCAACTGATGTGCATGCAGACAGTCTAGTAATTTCAATTCACAGATGTTCCCTAAATGCCTCTGATATAGATTTCCCATCAACACTGTTTAGCTGTCTTCCTTTCTTGTATTTTGGTAGAAGGTAAGTACATGTAGTGAGACATGCAATTTAAGGTGTGTTTACACATCAGTTCAGGTTTGACGAATAAGAACTCGAGTGCAAAAGAATCAGATTTATGGAAGTGTGAACGTCCACGAGGACCTGAGGACTCAGTCCACAGTTAAAGAAGGGAGGGAGAAGTTAAACAAGACTGTATTCTTACAACAGATCATAATAGATTTGTCCTCTTGATGAATTATACGAAGCATTGCTGCTGTTTTGATGGATCTGTGCATTTTATGAGCTTCTGGACTGCTAATTTTGCATCACAACAATAAAAGACATTCTGTACTTCATTCAGATCAACAAGAAAAAACAGAATTAATGTGACAACAGATGTACATCATTAGTTTAGTTCAGGTTTTGATCTGATGGTTAAAGTGTCCAAAGTGAGCTAGAATAAAAGGCAAGCTTTTTTCTCTTTCATTTAAACATCAGCTGAGACCAACAAACCGAGGGGCATACTGTGTGTGAAAATGCTGCATTAAACAGGTGTGTGATTCATTATCATTTACAAAAAAACAAACAAAATAAGAACTGAAGAGCAGATTTACTTAAGATTAAAGAAATAATTCCCTCCATTATTTATCTTGGAAGAGTGCCTAATTAGAAATGGCATATTTAATTTGCTATTAAGTACGATGCACGACAATATGAGACATTCAAAATTTGTTCTCTTTCACTTCCATCTGTTCAATCTGCTGTTTAGAAGACAGCAGACAGCAGACTTCCTTCATGTATTCTAAATATATTTTTAATTACCTCCAAACAGTTCACTATTGGCTCACTTGCCCCTACCAAAAAAGCCAAGGCAATTTTCTTTCTTTCTTTTTCAATGTTTTTTTTTTTCTGGTAGGCTTTCAAATGTAGCATTAAACATCTGAAGAGAGGCTGCTGGAAGATTTTCACACCTGTTTTTGAAATTCATGCGATTCCTGACTAAGGTGTACATAGACCAACCTCTCCAGTGTGTTTGCTTCCTGGGATTGGATCCAGTAACCATAAGCAAAGTCAAATGAGAGTGGGGGACAAACTGATAAGCTCATCTTTTATATTTACAGAAAAGTTCACACCAAATTGTCCCACTTATGTGAACACAAAATTTGGGATCTGATTGATGTGAGGGTTTACATGGGGCCAAGATTATCATCCAATTGTGTCAGTGCAAATCCATTTCATCAGACTTTGCACTGTACTGTTGCTTTTTGTCATTCAGTATGAAAATGAATTAATTTAAGCCAAGTTTATTGTGTTTTCAAACCTGCAACATCAAAGATTCTCCTTCTTTGATCCAGCAGACAGAAGCTTGCATATGGTTTCCAGCATCAACCTCTCAACGTGTTTCTCTTGGTGACAGAGACAGACATGTGCAATAAGCATTGCCAGAAGTTTATCTGTACTTTGATCGCATCATAAACGGGATTACACACCTCCTCTGATCCGGTTGTAGGAGAAATTGGACGAGGGCCGATTTAATCTGATTTAAGTGTTTACATGACGCATTCTGTATTCTGATAAATTACTGATCACATTCTCAGTGAAACAGCAGCTATTAATGACCTCTGACTAGGGGAAAAGATTGATATTTTAATTTTAATGTTTGCTTGTTCATAACAAAAATGTTAAGTAGATGCATGTAAAAATCCATTATCTAACACATGGTCATAAACATAAATTCTGTGGGTTTGTGTTCACAGTTTAAGTTCACTGCTCATGGCCACATATTCCACGCTGCTGTCTGGATGCGCTCTGCAGCAGCAGTGACGCGTTCTGATGTACTGTGCTTCACCCCTACAGTAATTCATCATCGCCCGGGTTGTGCTATTTCCAATTGTTTATCCTGGCATTGCTGGAAAGAGAAAAATGCCAGAATCACAGCAAAATCTCAGCATCACTTTGTCTCCAGAGAGAGGGCACTGTGCAGCGGAGGTGATAGTCACACTAATACTGCTTACAGCGTCGCTGCTTCACTGCCAGTTTCTCTGCGCCTCCTCTACCCTGAGACGAGAAGAAGCTGGGGAGGGCGAATGTGTCCTGCACTTTAATACAGGTCTTCGCATTTTTTTTTTTTTTTTTCTTTTTTTTAAACCAGCACAGCCTTCAGGAGGCCTGATGTTCAGATGGGATGCAGCTGTCTCATGTTCACAGTTCAGGTTGAGTTCATCAGTCCATCTCGGGCTCAGGGTGTCCCTCCTGTGACACAGTGGCTCATACTGACAGCCAAAGGTGAATGCTGACATCGATGTAGCTGAGCGAGGGAGCTCCTTCTCTATAGGTAGTTTGTGAGAAGAAGAAAAAAAATCTTCTTAGGTATAAAAACACCACTTCTTCCATTTTTTTTCCACCTTTACCAAACCAAAGCAGTACCTTTTGAATGCAACACATTCCAAATTGGCAACAGTCTCACATGCTGATTTATCACATGAACACTGTAAACAAAGCAACACCAGCTCTACCAGAAAGGACTTATCCATAATACTGATTGCGCAGCTTTGCAAATGTCCAAAAGGTCATGAAGCTGAACAACCAGATCGTCCCGTGTTGGGGCCAGCACAGACACCAAAACATTAGAGGCAAATTTAAGCAACAGCCACTGCTCTAAAAAACTAAACCACACAGAGAAACAGCCTCAGTCGTGAAACAAGGAGACAGTCAGGAGATGAAGGCTGCTGTAGCTCTTGCACCTGCTGCTGCAGAGTCCCGAGCTCCTATTTCAATGTTCCTTACATGATACTTCATCTCTGAAGTGATTACAAACAAACAGCTCCATCAATCAGGAGCCGGAGTCCCAGAAAGCACCGGAGCCGATCCAAAAACACCCCGAGGCTGCCAAGTTTCTGCTGACTCTGCTGACACTCACAATGCTAGAGCACACAATTCCTCACCGCACACCTGAAGTGAACTAATTTTGGTTGGGGTAAAAATGCCACTTATCTGCCCGACGCCTCGGCCGCACGACAAGGCCATCCAACAAAATCAACCAGACAGATGTAAACGGATGTTCAAATACAGACGTCTGGGAGAAATACCGCTAAAGCAGGACTCACTGACTGGAAAATTAAAAAAGACTGGTGGCCTGATGATCACGAGCTGGTTTCACCTGAAGGGCAGACTGCAAATAATGACAGTGTCGGGCCTCACGGCGGGATTTACCTCCATGATTCACGATTCACTGTGTTTTTCTCTTTAAAAAAAAAATTCAATTGGAGGCAAAAAGAAAACCAACTGTTTCAAGTTATGCCTTGCATTTTGGTCAGACGCCACTTTATTTCAGTTCTGTTTAACTCTCATATCAACGTTAGTTAAAAAATGAATTTTTTCTGTCTTTTTTTGCAAAATAAAGAACATGATCTTTTCCTGTGGTTTTGTTCAGTAGGGCAGTTTTCAAACAAGCTGTACCATTTTATTTCCTTGAGTCGATATTTTTGTGACTATTTTTTCTCGATGTCACACATCTGAAGACATGTTTGAGTTAATCACATAAAAAACCAAACAGGCGGACTCTTAAATAACAAGCCAAGGAGAGAGGGCCTTTGGTGTTACAGAAGAAGGTTTTCCACCGTTCTGTTTGACTCAGGAAAATCGGCAAAATACAAAAAAATTCTTCATTTAAAAAAAAAAAATCTTCTTGAAATGAATCTAAACTCCTGTGATTATGAGTCGAAAAAGTAAATTATGTTTTTCAAATATGACTTAGGACAGTATAATACTATAAGTTACCACCATTGCCGTTAAATTATCTGTCATGATAGAAATTATATTGAACTGGGATCGCACCTGACCCTGCTGTTTGAGAAACCCCATCTTAGTAATGCATCAGGATATTTCTCTTTTCCTGATTGCTTTCTTTTTCTTCAACTTGTACTTATTCACTCTTTGATGAATAACTCTCTAGATGATGATGGCGGTTGTTTCAGATTTCTGAGGAGCTTATGAATCCCCATATTGCACCTTGTGCTGATTCCCTGAAAGACTGTCACATCCACACGTCACAACAGCAAACTGCTGTAGGATGACGTATTGCATCAGAGTGGCATCTTATTTCCACTAAAACCAAGACAATTGGTGAAATATAAAAGCTTTATTCTTTTCCATCGTAGTTTTGCTGCTCCTAATGACAGATTGAATTGGGGGCGGGGGGGACATCCATCTGCTCAACTCGTTATTATATCCAATAAAATTTGATAAATGCAGATACTAACAGTTATGAACCAGTAGTTTGCCATTGTAGGGTCATCTAGAGCTCATATAAACAGTCTAACTCAGCGTGCTGACACAGGAATGTTATCTAACCTTTATTTTTATTTTTTTATTTTTTTGCAGTTATCAACAATCAGTATGTCTGTGCTTTCCTGTATGTGTGTGTGTGTGTGTGTGTGTGTGTGTGTGTGTGTGTGTGTGTGTGTGTGTGTTTGTGTGTCTGAAGTTGATTGCAGCCCATCACTGCTTTCTACCACCCTGTTATTTTTATTTGAAAAGACAGCAAGACTACAATTGTTAAAACAGTGGCTGGAGAATGGTTGCAAACACGCCTCTGTCAGTAACTCGACTTTTCAGTTTAGTTTAAAAAAAAAAAGAAAAAATAAACATTGCTTCTAATCAGCACCTCTGTCAAAGGCAAGCCAGCACAATGTACCACAGAGGGCAGTAATAACAGTCATAAAACTGAAAAAAAAAAAAAAAAAAACTACAGGTGGTAGAGTATCTGTTCAAAACTTTGCAGCCACATGAGACCGCTACATCGACGCAATCAGAGCGTCAGACATCTCCCACAATCAGTTCAAGGAGAGAAACTCCACAACACAGCAGCGTTACTGAGTTTGAACGAAGTGTCAACTCTCAGCTATGCATTTTTCCAAGCAATCATGAAATTATGTTAAATGTATCTAAGGATTTTTTTTCACCCAGCTAAACTGGAGAGGTGTTCACTGATCCATGATTAAAAAAAATACATAATTACCAAACAACTTCTTCTTTTGGTGAGACACACAACATGACTGAGAAAACGTGGGTATGACTCGGCCAAAATGCTGATATTCTTTCACTTCTGTAAGCTGATAGGCTTTTAATGTCGGCTGTAAAGAGCCTGTTGGACTAAAGGTCACAGGTTAATGTCTTGGTCACGATCAGGTGAGATGAGGGACGCCAGGAAAGCAGCTTGAAAGTAACAACCGTCGAAGAGATACAAAAAGGTTCAAACTGCATTTATCAGAGCTGCTTTAACATGGATGCAATGCATTATTAAAATGACTCCTGAAGAACTAAATTTGAAAATGGCTCAGCTTTCCTCACAAGTCTGTTTCAGCTGTGAGATATTCCTCAGAAAGTGCTTTAAATAATTACCTTCTGCCTTTGGGGTAGAACCAAGAGTTGAGGTGAGAGTTACTTTGTGCAGACACTGGAAAAGAAAGTTGAAGTGAGTTGTTGCCTTCTGTCACAAAGAGAAGCTGCAGGAAAAGACGGGAGCCCTGTTCTGACCATGAACCACACCGCACTGAATGGAAACTCAGACCAATTATTCATACAAACACTTTTACTGTGAGCCGTACAGTGTGAAGAATGTCAGACAAGGTTCGTCTTTATCAACCTGCTGAACCTGTTCTACTATATATGAGGTACAACAGCCAGTAGGTAAGAACAGTAGCTTCTATTACAGTCTCATCTCTGACATCTCAGTAAACTGTTATATTTTGTCAAACAGACCAAATTCCTAAAAATTAGACTATTGTACAGGATATACAATATGTTGCTGTTACAGACCATGAAAATCTACAACACACAAACAAAAATTGCGGGTTTCAGCTGCAATATCAGGCTTTTGACCAGTGACAGCCGCCAGACCACCCGGTTCCCACTCTTCTGTTGAACAGATGCTACAACTCTCAATTTTGTCAAGTACAGATGAGGAAAAAAAGGAAAACCAAGGTGCGAGAGAAAACTCAGGTTGGTATGATTAATAAATGCTGGCAGACCGACTGTCAGTCACTAATTCAGCTGCTTGCGAAGCATGAAAACACAAGCATTAATGCAGAATTCAAGCGCGGCCCATGCATCTTCATCAAACACGTCATTTAAATAATGTCAAAAAACTTTTCTTCGAAAATATCGGAGACTGCATGAATCTGGAAAGGAACTTCTGGAATGTAGACTTGAGAACTTTCTTCTGTTGATGTTTTACAATGTATTGTTCTCTCAGTGCTTGTAGTTTCATCTCAGTAAAACACACAGTTAAATAAAACCGACCTCGTCACACGTGCACAAAACAGACCGTCTGGCACCGGCGGACGGAGAGCAGCACACACAGAGGAGGAGGAGGAGGAGCCGACAGGACAGGATGATGGATTAATTGAAAACATGAGGTGAGACAGACAGACAGAGGGAAGACAAGGAGAGAGAATCAGGGAGGGAAAGGAGGATCAGTGGGGGGCCCGACACATTTCTCCTGCAAGCTAACATGTCAAATAATAAAACACAGTCTCTTTAAACCGAGTCCTCGGCACACTGTCTCCTGAAGTCAAAGAAAAATCTCTCCTCTTGAGTCAGCTGTCACGAAGCAAGCCAATTATTTGCCAATGAGTGAAACTCAGGCTGTATGTTTGCTGCAGCTTTATACTACAAAAAAACAAAACAAAACAAAAAAATCACTCATTTGAAAAAAAGCATACAGCTAAGTAAATGTCTATAGAAATGGATCAAAGTTTTGTGTCTATAAAGAAGCTATGAGGTTCTAAATTTTAATTGTTTCTGCGCGACTTACTGGTATCCAAAACAAATGGTAAGATATGTTTGTCTGTGTGATCTGAAATGGTAATATTATAGTTGCTTGATCGAACTTCTTCTGCATCACCTGGAGTTAAATGCATCAAAGCAACAGGATGCTTTTATAATAGAATATTTGGCGTGTTCTATAACACTGCTTTTCAGTCAGAGGAGAGAATTACAGCGTATTAAGGCCAGCGAGTCCATACAGCCCGGGTTCTTTTCAAAGAAAACTCAGAAGAGAATAAGTTAAAGTGAACAATTTTGTAACATAATTTATTTAGCTTCTCCCGTCGGCTCCCGATAACGGTATTGCTAAAACAGTTTTGGGCCAAAGTAAGACATGAAGCGAAACTCATAACTACCTTGCTCGTGAGTTAAAAAGCCAGGAGACTCCGTGTCTTTCCGAAGCCTTCAAGGCTCCGGTGAATGATCCATAACCAGGTTACCAGCTGAGCGCCTCAGCCTTCCTGAATCCTCCGCTCCCAAACAGTGATATTGCCAGTGGTAATAACGGAGCGGGAGCTTCTCTTTATCACTGACTCTTATTTTCACATTTCATTATGCTGCCTCGTTTCCCCATAGCCATTGTTACCAGACGCGCGCTGGCTGCCAAACTGTTTGCAAAACTGAGCTTACGTTTCCTCATTTAAAAGGGAGATTTTTCAAAAGCTGACAAATCTCTTCACACTGCCATATCTCACTCTGAATTCAGCCGCGCTTTAATTTAGCCATAGCGGCACCAATATCCCCGAGCCACTGAAAACTCAAAACAAAGCAGATATCCAGCAGTTTGTCTCTTCCTCTCCTTCTTTCGCTCTTTTAATCTTTTCCTCTCTCTCCCTCCATCTCTCTGTATTTCTGTCAAGCCCCTGTGACAGCTCCTCCTTCCTGAAGGCAATCCAACAATGTCTTGCTCATTGATCAGAGAGAGAGTCGGTGCAGTGTGGAGGTAAATGGCTGTCACAGGGAATGATAGACCTTAACTCAGCCATGGTTGCTCCTGAGGCCACTCAGGCTCCACTTACAGTGATGGATGCAAGGATGTGGCCCATCACATTCTTGAGAGGGAGGAAGAATTTGTCCCATTGCTAGAAGTCAGGCAATATTAACATTAGGCATCAGCAACACTTTTTTTTTTTTTTTTTTTTTTTTTAGCAATCTCATTTTTTTCATGATACGGTCAAAGCTGAACTGAGCGCAGTCAGAATGTATTTCCAAAAATATACGTGAGAGATGATTTGCTTCATAGGGAAAAAAAGTTGTTTTTTTCGCCAAAAATTCATATATTCAAATCTCTGACCACACAAAACAGCAGGTGGATGAGAAAATACTTGTTTATAAGTGATTTCACTGTGGATAAATCGATTCCACTTCTTTTCTTTTTTTTCTTCATTTGTCGATATTTGGACACAGTAAATCCATCGCCGATTTAAGTGTCATTCTTTGACCGGCGTGAACATCTTGTCAGTCCGCTTCCCCAAAGTAGGGCTCAGCGGCGACACTGCTTTCAGCTTCTGTAACACGTAGGCTGTACGGGAGCGGTTTATTAGCCCACCAACCTCCAGCCTGGAGGCCCAGGGGATCACTCTCCGTCTGGTCTCTACCCTTCCACCTGTTTGGCATCGATGGCTCTACCAGCAGCACAACACTCCAGCCAACATAGCTTTAGGTCGTCCCAGAGACACATCTATCCCACCACAGTAAAGTGAAGTCATTTGTTAAAAACACAGATTTTTGAAGGTTATCATCCATCTTTATACACTCAGTGAGTAAACATAGTACCTGATAATGTCTTCCACACGCCATTTTCCTCTAATTAATTCTGTGTCTGTTTTACTTAATATTTTTGAAAGTGTTATGTGATGGTGTATTTTTTGAAAAGGAAAAATAAATTCCATGTACTTTTGTTACTTTAAAAGCTGGGGTGCGTTGGTCCCCTGTTAGCTAAAATTAACTGCATTATAATCTTTTTTGTCAATATTTTCCTCTAATGAGAACGTCCCAGTCCTGTTTTTGAAAGGAGGAGGTGTGCAGGTACTTTGCAGGTTCAGTCCTGTTAAAGCAACACATTCATAAAAACAGAGACCGGCAAAGGCCATTGAAGCCTTCTGATAATAAAGCACGAACAGCACATCGAATCAGACCTCTGAGCAACAGGTCTTTGTGAGTGATTGAAAAGATGTACAATTCCAGTCTTTGTTCTTGCTCCATTACACGGGTTTTGTTGAGCTTCGAGGTGTTAAAAGTAACCCCTGCCATGTGAAGGTCCTTGTTAAAAATGTTTTTTTGTGTGAATTGAAGGCAAACCATGTGTTTCTTGCAAACTACTGGACAAAACAAAGTCCAAACAGGAACTAAAGTGTATTTTAGTCTCATCTTATGAGATCCTGATGGAGGATGAGCCTGTCTTCACAGAGCTGAAACCAAATTTACCTGCACTTTTATTACAAAATAACTCACAGGTCTTCCTTCATCTATGGTCTGTCAGTTTTTGCACACTGATGCTTCTTCAAGTATGTTTTAATTAATCTCCAATCTCCAATTTCAATTATAAACGTGTGTGGTTTAATGAAATTATTTTCAGCTTTACCATCAACTTACTTCTTTTTATCAGTATTTATTTCCCCCAGGGGCAGTATGGGAAAACCTGTCCGACAGGGAAAAGAAATCCCTCTGACCTGCAGATTTCTCCTTCATAAAGCTTCCAGTCCTCCATACTTTGAGAAGCACTGATCTGGGCCAACTGTTAATCAGATTTCTTTGCGAAGCCAAAGTCTAATCTCTAAAAACTTGACATTATCCATCTTGAAAATACAGTATTAGTTCACAAATAGCGGTGGATGGCATGCCGGCAGCCTGGCGGATCGCGTCGTACAGCTGTGCGAGATGATCCTTCAGAAAAGGCTTTTGCTTCCATTCCTCAGCGCTTGGCTGGCTAGTTATTTGGGGTACTAGGGGAAGTAATTATAAGATTATGAGCACTAATCCATCGCTGGCTGTGAGAGGCAGGCATTAACATCTAAATACATTACAGCACTGTAAACAAGATGCAACTGAAACAGTGAAGTGTGTTCGAATGAAAGCCGAAGAGGGCCAATCTGTTGGCGGGAGGGTCTTGGACTGAATGAAATCCAACCGTTCACTGGTTACAGGAAAGTATTTTTATCTTGCAATGCTACAAAACTCCTAAAAAAAAAAAAAAAAAAATCATTTGAATCAGTGGTCTACAAAGAATCAGGACACTGATGTGCAACAATGTTCCTCAGGTTAGATCTGATTCCGTGGACAACCTGAAGATGATTAGATGAATGTTTGATAAGCAGGTGGCCAGTTGGACGCCGTGTGAGGACACACTGGAATCGCTTTATATAGACTGTTATGTGACGAGACTGACTGGCCACAAAAAAAAAATAAAAAAATAAATAAACAGGCAGTATGGGCTCCTCCAGCCATGCACGCCTATCAGATCTGTGGCTGGAGAGCCTGATAAAGTTAACGTTGTTTATTCCCATCCAAGCCAAACCAAATGATTTTTCTACAGTTGGTTCACACTCCTCCTTCACTGACGGGATAAAAAAAGGAATAAACAACATTAGAAAGTCAAATGAGGCACATGCATTTCATTATGGAAGTAAACTAATCCTGTAATAAAGTTTTTCAGCGATGGAAACTTTTAAGTATTATGGTGCAATGTTTTAGAAAAAAAAAACAATTTAACCCAAGAGGAGATGGCAGTCAGCTTCGATGAAATGAAAAAAAACACAGCAAAAAAAATCAAATTCCATCAATCCTACAATTATGTCCAACTGTAAGTGGCATGTCTGAGTGAATCATCCTGAAGTTTGGTTCAGTTGTGTTTTCTGAGTTTAGATTCATTCATTTTCTGCCGCTGGTCCCTTTCGGGGTCGCGGGTGGCTGGAGCCGATCCCAGCTGCTGTGGGCAAAGGCGGGGTATGCCCTGGACAGGTCACCAGTCTGTCGCAGGGCTGACATGTAGAGACAGACAACCATTCACTCACACATGGGAGGAAGCCGGACCGTGGGAGGAAGCCGGAGTACCCGGAGGGAACCCACGCACACACGGGGAGAACATGCAAACTCCACCCAGAAAGGCCCCGAGCCCCGGCCGGTATTTGAACCCAGGACCTTCTTGCTGTGAGGCACGAGTGCTAACCACTGCACCACCGTGTGGCCTCTGAGTTTAGATATTTATGCATTAATGCATTTCACATGCATTTTCGATGGGATAACACTGTCAAAAACATAAACATAGCAAACAATGCGGAAAGTAACTATGCTAGCCGGAACGCCATCTCTTGTTTAACGTGGTATTGGGTCAGTGTGGCGCTTCAGAGGCTGTTTTTCTAAATTCCACTTTCTCTTTCTGATGAGATTTCATACTGAAAAAGTTCTGAAAAGACAAAAATGTGTTTAGTTTCGAAAGTCCCCCATGGAGTCTTAATTAACACATATCTCAGGTATAATGAAACAGTTTTCCCAGAATAAAGCAACCTTTCCAGTGTACTGCTGCAAGAACATTGTCTTCAGGCAATGTGACTCTCAAGAGTTCAACATAGGAAGTCTCAAATTTTTTTGAAGTTTGTCAGAATCAGATGCTTTTCTCACACACGACATGATTTTTTTGTGCATCAAAAAGTGTCTGATAATAATTACCACCAAGCTCCGGATCCCGAGACTTAAGGGTAAGAAGGTTTTTCTTTCTTTCTTTTTTTATTTTTTCCCCATCTTCACAGAAACCTAATGTTTTTAATGTGAAATCAGGGGCGCCTCATTACCACACGCACCTGAGGCTGCGAACGTCCCGCTCAGGTGCGATGTCCCGTAGAGCGAAATGACTTTCTGAGATGAAAATATGTCACCGGTGCTTCAGCCCGCTGAGTGCAATGGCCTTAAGTGTCGTCAGTGGAGACAGACTTTTTTATAACAGACACCGATTCAGCAGCAGTTACAGAAAACTTCAGCAATACGTGTCAGTTTTAAGCGTACGTCAGTAAAAGTAAAAATGTCTAATTCCACATGTGAAGGAGTAAAATAAAACATTCATCAGAGAAAGATAATAAAATATGAAGAAATTTCATGAAATCATTAGAACGTTGAGCACCTTTCATCGACAACATGCTCCCGAATCGCCACATGTTGAAAATATAGCATAACTGAAGGAGCGGCTGAGGCGTTGAGAGACGGCTGTGCAGACGGTGCCTGATGCGGCTCAGAGGGGGAGACTGTAAATTATAGCTGGGGAAAATAACCAGGGTCACAGACGTCCTCTAAACGCCTCACAGGAGGGTTGTCAGTAAATACCGGCTGGGAGGCAGCGCACAGAGAAACCTCTGGACTGAAGCCTGGACGCTAAAAGCACGCTGTGTTTTTATCCATTCATCTGGACCACTGTCAGGACAAAAGTCAATATTTTCTGGCAAAATGTCACAATAATTGTTACTTTTATTGTGGAAGACATTATTCCTCATTATCAATATTTCATTATTATTATTATTATTATTATTATTATTATTATTATTGAGCACAACTCTTAGTACTTTCTCCCATTTGAAAGTTATTTATTCCTTCCAAAGCTTCTTAAAACTTCTCAGTTTAAAATATCTATTTAACTGATTGGTCGATTCATTGACTGATTGAATTCATAAATGAGGTAAATCACCAAATGAATTCCACATTAGGGACAAATGGTTCAAACTGAGGTGAACTATATTTCAGTTTACCGGCTTCAAAAAACTTCTGCTCAAGTTTGACTTTTCTGAAAGTGTCATTTCAAGAAAAAAAAAAAAACCTCATTCATTCTGGTAAATTCATCAGTTTCTTTAAAAACAGATGTCTTTTCATATTGACATGTTCATAAAGAGAATAAAGAAAAAAGCATACAGATGTCAGAGACAGGTTTATGGTCCCTGGAGGGTAACTGATCTGCAGCGATTGGAAACACGAGGGCAACAACATCTGCAAGTCATGTCATCCTGAAGGCAGCTTTAAAAAAAAAAAACCTCCACAGAAATGTTTCAGCATCAATATCGAACAACAAATAATATTCAATCCAAGTGCAGAGAAAATAGGGTGCCTCAGATTACCATTTCCATGATTACTGAAAACTCAATACAGCAGGCATTTACTTTGTGTTACTGCCAAATGTGCTTGGCTGCAACATAATATGGATAATTGGGGTGTTTGTTCCTTCATTCGATTGTTACTCCACCGTCAAGACATCGACTAGATAAATCTTTTTTTTTTTTTGATCAGACGTATCACACTCAGAGCCAACTTTTCAAAAGGTTTTAATTAAATAGACAATTCATTCTGAGTTAAATCTGATAACTAATCACCTGTTTCAGGGATAAACTGAAGTATTTTTTTTTCAGAATGATTTTTTTTTTTTTGCTGCTTTTATTTAAAAGAGAAATCAGGATAAGATGTTTTTCTTCCAGCTGTGCTGAGTTTTTTGGTTTCATCTCGTGCACGCCGGTAGAGACACTCCTTCTGCACCCAGAGTGGCCCCCTGCTCCACCGCCAGCGTCTGCTGGCTCTCTGCCTAATATCGCTCTCGGTGTGGGAAACAGTCCTCCGAGCACCTGAGCAACACATGTTAACCAAATGTATTATCTCCTTCCAAGTTGGGTGAACATCATCTGCCCTCTGTGCCTCGTTGCGTGCCGTTTCCAATCTGGACTGTCGAGAGGTAAAAACTACACTCGCAGTGGACGATTCTTCAAAAAAATATTCTTATAAAAAAGTAGTGTTTTTTGAACTATGTCAGAAGTTTCATTATTTAGTTTTTATCCTCATCAGTTGGAGAATTTATCACTTTTACTAGAGAGAAATAAAAAGTTTACTGCTAGTTCAGTCACAACACTTAAGTGTAGCATTAGGAAAGACCATTATGGAAAGATCAAATCCCACATGATCAAACACACACACACAAAACAGGATTAGTAAAACTGCCTCTTAACATAAAGAACCCTCCTTCAGGCTCAGAGGTGGAAGCCATCAGCCTCCATTAGTTTGAGTCTGAAGAGAGCAGAGAGAAGAAAACAGCGAATGAACCGATCTGGAGCTTTAAGGCCGAGTTTACACGACATTTCAACTGAATACGTTTTGTTTTTGCATGTTAACAGAAAGATAATGGACTACCAGTAGGTACTGTGGTGAACAAATCAATGAAAAGTGTTGAATAGTGCTAAAAAAAAAAAAAGTATACATACAATGCAAAAGTACAGAAAAACATGTTTTGACATGCAACGGTTAAAATGAGGGAATTTTTTTGTACCCGTTCCAAAAACGCCAACAGAAAAAAGGAGCCGGGTATTAAACTTGATGGCTATCATCGATGTTTTGGCGTGTTCCCTTACTGGGTGTCAAATTATTCACAGTTTAAAAACAATGCCTGGTCAGCAAAATAACTTAAAGAGCCTTTCGAAGGGAAAAGTTAGATAAATGCTTGGGCAACAGATGACTGACCTTTTTTTTTCCTTTCCCCTGCCTGAGATTGTTTTTTCTCTCCAAGGTGATATTCTGCATTTACTACTTGACACCAATGTCTCCGTGAAAAATGATTTTGAATTACTGTCCCTTCACCTCAGAGTTAGAAAAAGGTCAGAGATAAACATAACGTCAGACAGATCCTAAAGTGGAAAAGAAGCAGGTCCACGCTGCATCCATCATCTCCGGGAAAGTCTCCCCGCCATTGATTTTTAAACAACTTTCCTGTAATTACAGAAATAAATGAGGCGTCCTCTTTTCACCGAGCACTAATGTTGATTTCTCAATCCACGCAGCCGTTATCTGGATGTGAAAATCGCATGTTTACCGAGAGTCTCTACAGCTGTGATTGTACGACAAAGCAGCATTGCATATGAAGTATGTTAAATTTAAAACTGTGTGCGTTTAGTTTGTCTTCCACTTTTCCATACATCGTCCATAAAAAGGCAAAATGAAAGAGGTGTTTGGCTTTTGAGCGTCTTTTCAACTCATTTGACCTTTCACATTTGTAAATTTGTGACACTTCCATGAATAAATACGCTTCTGGCTTCAAACAGTCTTTTGAAAGTATTTTAAATTTACTTTCCTTGAGCCTTATTTGACCGATTAACATGCAGCTAATGTATGTCATTACAAGCTGATTAAAGAAATTGCAAACACTGCTCATTAATTACAGCAAAGGCTTTGTTGAAGTGAGATAGATATTCACTGCAGCTCAAGTAAATAATGCAAAATGCAAACGATGTGAATAGAAAGACTATTAACCACGACTCAGTCCCTCCAGGAATCTGCGATGCAGCGATCTCAACCATTAATGCAAATTCAGCCAATCTGAATGAATTCTGCATGACCTTGCCGTTTTGTCCAATTACTGCAACTTTGGCCAGCCTCCCCGATCAAATCGATCCCAGTTCACTTCCTTGTTCATGGTCTGAAGAGGCTGTGATTCTGTTTCTCATGCAAAATGATCTTTTTAAGCAACAGACAGATATGTCCAAATATGTTTCGTTTGTAGTAAATTGTCTTTTTGTATCTTAAAGCTATAAATCACTTCATGTTGAATAGTATTCGGCTGGAGCTAATTTGCCCTTGTGGTTGTGTGTACTTGTGTGAATGTGTTGGAGCTTGTTGATGAATTAATTTTGGAATAAATATTGTCAATCAAAATGTTGAAAATGTTCGAAAAGTTGTCTTTTTTGGAATGCCAACAGTCGAACCTCTTTTTGCATAAAAGCCTGTTAGTTTCAGTTTTTGTTGTCCTATTAATCTTTTGTTTGTCTTATTAAGGTTGTCTGGAGGGCCATTTTCAGTGTTTTGTTTCTTTTGTCATGAATGTTCATTATTAATTTTTCAAAACATCATTGAATAAGTATTAGAATTAACAAAATTGGTGGTCGCAACTAGTGCCTAAACTTTCACTTATTCTCACAATTTCAAACAACAAACTTCTGTAAGCCGTGGCAACTTTAATCACAATTTTCTTAAAAAGTCCCCACGATAGCAGGAATTTTCTTGCTGCAATAATCACAAAAAAAGGCCGTTGAAATGCTGGAGTTGCTGACTATTTTCTCAATGGCTTTAATGATTAGAACCAGTCTTAGTGGGAATATTATATTTTGTAAAATAGTTAAACAATGGCACAAGGTTTTTCACAATTGAATTTTAAAGTGGACCTTTATACTCAGATTTTAACTCTGCAGGTCTTTTTTAGACAATGAAACACAAATCAAGGTACCTGCCCATAAATATGAATGGCTATATGCTATATGCACGCTACACTCCGGGTTCTACTTCAGGAGATTTTGCCAGTCTGATAACAATATGTGTGTAAGTGCCATATGTACATATTTAGGTTAAAGATTGAGTTCATGATTTGATGTTATTGGAACAAGGAAATCTGTGTTTTGAATTATTATTTGAATAATTATTAACAGTTTTATTTTGCAGAATTACAGCACATAATTTCCGTTTATGGAGTAATTTAAGTTGGATAAATATATTGCGCTTTTTGCTTTAAGAAGTGTGTCCTAGTTGTGACGCCATAGTTCCGGTGCTGAGTCGCTAGGAGAGGCTGGAGTCTCACGGTTTTCTGACAGTGTCTGTTAATGAGGATCGTTTAGCCGTACCATGTCGGACTAGATGAAGGTAAGAAATGGAAAAGAACTTTTTGAGTTATGTAATCTTATTTTTGTGTAAATAAACCTGTAAAAAGTTCATCGCTGGGAGACATTTTTTCTTTGGATGAAGACTCGTCAGCCACAGACTCCAGGATCACATTAGAGATAGGTTTTTATTGGGAAAACCTACAATGTGTGATATTTTGTCTTGCGTCATAGTATTAATGATGATTAGATTAACTCTAACAAAAATTAATTGAATTAGTATTCATTCATTTCATACCTCATTCATTTAAATTATTGAAAAAGTGAACTTAAAATACTCTTTTACCTTTTTTTCTCTTTTTCAAAATGAGAGTCTATGCACATTTTCAACTAAACGAAACAGAAATAGCATTATTATACACATTCTTAACATTACACCATGAAATACAGCATTTTAGTGACTGCTTTAACCATGTTCATCTATTCATTACTGTTCTGTTTTTCTTTATAGGTGTTTTATTTATATGCTTTTCTTTATGGAGACGCTATAACCCCGGGTGACACGTCGTCACGATGGAGCATGAGCTCAATGGTACTGGTTGGTTCAATCTGCTCTTTGATTGCAGATTATTGATGGAAAATGAAGCACATGCAATGTTAGTTCTTTCTCTTTATTTGGGATTTTTCTGTGTGGGCGTGGCGGGGGCGGAGCCTGAGTGCCCTCTCTTGACCAGCCACCACTGGTTGTTCTGTCTCTTTCTTCATCACACACTGTGTGTTCGTTATTGGCTATTTGTGGCGTTTTGACTGACCTCCTGCAGCCTTTCCTTTTTAGATCTCCACTTTCCCTCTCAGCCTGTGCATCTCCCCACCCATTCTTTTTCCCTCCCTCCCCGCAAATCAACAGAGACCTTGTGTCTCTCCCAGCAGGACAGTGGACCTTTCCCCGATCTCACCTGTCATGCCCTGTGCCCCTCCAGCCATGTGGGGGCGCTCTGGGCTGGTTTTGGTTTTGTTTCCCATTTTTGCATGCCCTGTCTCACCTTCTTGTCTGTTCCTCATGTTCTCCTCCCTGGTCTCCACCTCGTTACTGCCCTAATGTGCCTCACCTGTGTCTACCCTATTTAAGCCTGCTTCCCTCACTTGTCCTTCTCGGTGCATTGTGGGTTGTCCGTGTGCTTCTGTGGTCCTGCCTACACCTCAGCTCGTCCTGCGTTCCCGTGTCCTGCAGATAAACGAGTTCAACTCTGCCTGGCTGCCTGTGCGTGGGTCCTTTCATCCCTGCACCGTGACAGAACGCACCGACCATCACTGGACCCAGTGAGTTTTTTCTTTATGAAGCAGCGTGCTCCTGCCTGAGCCTTCACCCCCGACAGTGGCGGTGACCCACCTGCCTGTTGCTCCTGGTTGACTCCAGAGCTCCTGTCTGCAGGTCTCTCTGCAGTGTGTCCCTTAGCTTCCCGTCTGCAGCCCTCTTTGCAGCTCTGTCTGTAGCTCGCCTCCAGTTCCCGGTGACCCAGTCCCTGCTCCTCCTCTCCCGAATGGCCTTGGGGAGGGAGGAGGTACAGCCCTTTCTTTTCAGGAATCTTTTGAGTTTGTAACCTGTTCCTGCAGACCCCGTTCAGCACCTGTTCCTGTTCAGTCCTGGCTGCTGAGGTGCAGCTCCTGTTCCTAACCTGTCCGATGTTCCCCATCTGCTCCTGAGTCCACCCCCATGCCTCCGCCCTGGATGGTTGCCCTGTGGTGCGCCAGGCCCTGAGTTCCTGTGTCCTACAGATAAACGAGTTGAACTCGCCTGGCTGCCTGCGCTGGGTCCTTCCATCCTGCACCGTGACGCCACCAGGTTCTGATTTCCAGTCAACTTGAACCTGGTGGTTCCAGGAATGTGATTTTGGAGTTTAGTGTCAGCTAGACAGAGAAGCTGCAGGTCCACAGTGGCTCCCAGTCCAGACGGTTCCTTCTTTCATTGCATTTCATCTCCTTGTTCAAGCTCTATTTTAAACTATTTCACATTCTTCTCAGAATTGTGGAGGGTCCAAAATACATGAGGGTGAAACATATGCATAAAGTAGAGCAATGAGTAAAGTTGTGCCAACTGCTGCTAAAGCCAAGGCTAGAATGAAGAACAGTCTTTTACAGAACCAACTGATCCAAGGCACCATCTGTGCTCCAGTCCGGGTCAACCAACGTACAGGCTCCACGATCAGTCGTGATACGAGGGTCACAGCTCGTCTGCTGGACGGGATCAAAGACGGGACGCTGGAATGAATCCTCCATTTAGCTGTTCCAGGATTTGGAAGTCCGGGAGCAATCCCAGAGGAGCAGATGTGGTCTGCTCTTCCACATCTGAGACCTCCAGCCTGGAGGACTGGCTGAGGCTCCAGGGGAGCTGATGGAGCCATTGGTGGTGAGTCTGGAGATCCTGGTCCAAGTCTGGTAACAATCCCAGAGAAGCAGGTCTGGTCTGGTCTCTGGGGCCCAAAAGAGTTTAAGCCATCATTCTGGTGGACGATTCTCAGTTGTCTGAAGCCTCCAGCCTGGGGGACTGGCTGAGGCTCCAGGGGAGCTGATGGAGCCATTGGTGGTGAGTCTGGAGATCCTGGTCCAAGTCTGGTAACAATCCCAGAGAAGCAGGTCTGGTCTGGTCTCTGGGGCCCAAAAGAGTTTAAGCCATCATTTTGGTGGACGATTCTCAGTTGTCTGAAGCCTCCAGCCTGGGGGACTGGCTGAGGCTCCAGGGGAGCTGATGGAGCCATTGGTGGTGAGTCTGGAGATCCTGGTCCAAGTCTGGTAACAATCCCAGAGAAGCAGGTCTGGTCTGGTCTCTGGGGCCCAAAAGAGTTTAAGCCATCATTCTGGTGGACGATTCTCAGTTGTCTGAAGCCTCCAGCCTGGGGGACTGGCTGAGGCTCCAGGGGGGCTGGTGAAGCCAGTGGTGGTGATTCTGGAGTTCTTGTTCTAATCATTTCACAGGACTCATCAGCAGAAGAACTGGTGTTCATCTCTGAGGAACTGTCCTGCTGCTCAGACTGAACAGCCTCACGTTGCTTCGGTCCTACCATGGCTGTGTAGCACTGACTCAGCTTGTTAGAAGCCCACTGATAAAAAGACATGTTGCCGGTGAAATTCCCACGGTCAATGTTTCCCAATGTTCAACCTCTGAGCTCTGAATGCTTCTGAGAGACTGGCTCTGTGAGCTAGGGAGGGACATCAAAGGCACTGAATCATGAAAGGAAGATGATGTCACAGCTTCTGTTCATGGTTTCTAGGCAACTGGCTTCTAAAAATAACCGCGTTGCCTAGCAACAGCTCATATCGCCCCTGTAGATCAGAGGTTTAAATAAGTAAGATTCAAACCTTTCCAGTACCAGGACAGGCTGAGCCCCCTAGAGGTGTAACCTGGAACTACATCCATAGAAAACTATATACGGACAAACATTCAAATTAAGGATGCTCTCATTCACATTCTTTTAGGACAAAACTCAGCAAACCAAAACTTAAATTAACCATCCATCCATTCATTCATCTTCCACCGCTTATCTGGGATTGGGGCTCAGAGGCAGCAGTCTCAGCAGGGATGCCCAGACTTCCTGTCCCCAGACTTTTCCTCCAGCTCTTCTTGGAGGATCCCAAGGCATTCCCAGGCCAGCTGAGAGACAGTCTCTCCAGCGTGTCCTAGGTCTTCCCCGGGGTCTCCTCCCGGTGGGATGTTGGAGCCTAGGACTTCCGTCCAGCCGACTCCACCCGGTTCTTTGATTCCCTACTTGGTATGAAAAATGCCAAAACGACTGACTTCAGATTCTTACCACTTGCTTCTTTATTCACAAGTTTGCTTCTTCTACTTTTTGTCTCTTTATCTGTCGCCGTGGAAAGCTAGCAGTGGAACAGGCTAATGCTAATCCTAGCATAGCTTCTGCAACGACAAACGATGTAAACAGGCATTTACATCAGCGGTGTTCACACTCATATGGCTTCTTCAATTCATCCATATGGAGGGGCGGCACCTGAAGCAGGAAGAGCAACGCTGGGCATTAAGGATGGAGATGTTTTCTAAGCCTTCATTTAATATAGGGCCCCCCAAAACGGGGGACGCTGGCTTAGACCTGCCAGCGGGTCAAGGTGGGTCTGACATTTATCCCACTGAGTGGGAGTCAGGTATTAAGTTTCTGTTTTGAAGTCGTTGTTCCAAGTTAGTGTTTGTTAGTGGGGTCTACTGTCATTGTTAACATTAATTATGAGTGTGTTGGATAAACTGAATGTAGCCTAAAAGTTACTGTCAAACTTAGAAGACTCGGTTCGGCTGTAGGAATGGAGAATAAAAGACTGAAGGCAGATTGGTTGAAGTGATGGTACCTTTTTTATAACTGTGCAAATAGACAAATAAAAAACAAGAACCAACAAGGAACACAAACAATAAATTGATAATTGTAGAAACCAAAAGAACGTTAAACAGAAAAATAACCTATATACACGCATGCATCACTCAATGCAGTGCGTCACCGTCCGCCGGAAAACACACGGATCAAAGTGCATGACAGCTCCAGTGACCGACTGGGCTGTAAAGAGAAAACACAGCTTCATCAATGAAAACCGGCTTTAAAGTGCGTAGATCATATTCATAACCACCAGACAGGTAATCAATCCTCTGATAAATAAATAACAGTGCTTAAGCTCATTTAACATTGACATATCCGGAACACAGGCAGCATGACTGAATGAATGAATGGAGGCTAATGCTAACGCTAGCGTGACTCACCCATTCCACAGTTTGCTCTCTGCACAGCTCGGCTACAGGTGGCCGACGGCTCTGGTGATCAGCTCCTACAGTCCAACATGCACTGCCTTTAGTTTCAGGATGGTTAGATTGGATTTAAGTGAGTACCACTCTGAAATACCTGCTGCTTCCTCCTTCCAAATGTGACCCTACCGCCATCTGCAGCCTGAATTCATGGTGTAACCCACATTTAAAAAATACTGGAAATCCCTGAAAAATGACAACAAACTGTCATTTCAAGCTATGGACTCTATGCACGGACAAGTGTGACGTATTTCCGGTAAAGTGCTGGGGGGGAAGGTGGGGGCTTCCGGTTATAGCTCACTGACCACAACACGCCTTTCCTTCCACCTCGTAGCTTTCAGTGCATTTTGAGCAAGAAAAATAGTGTCTATTACAACCTAATTTTTACTCCTGTATTATTTTGTTCATTTTTTTGTTCATGTGCGGATATTATGGTGGCCAAACAAACGACACTCCACTTTCAGAAGAGGCGGGACAGCGCTGCTAACCACCACTGCTGTGTCCCACAGTGCACAGGATCAGCTAGCTGTAACAGTTTTAAGCTTTCTCTCCTTTCCTAAAGATAGTGAACTTCGGAAGAAGTGGATTATTAATATTAGAAGAGACCACTTTACAGTGACTGATGCTTCACGGGTTTGTAGCAGGCATTTTACAGCCGCGGACTTGATCGAGCCTTCAGCCCCCGGCAGACGCAGACTTCTGAAAAAAGGAGCTGTACCCGTTCTCTTCCAGTGGAACAGCTTCTCGTTGCCTTCTTCACACCTGCTCGGGAGCTGATCGTCGGTAGCAGTGGCATACGTCCGCAGATCGGGTGGTGTGGGGATAACGGCGGCGGCCCCAACACATGCATCCACGGACTGCGGAACGCGGACCGGTGGGGGGTTTGGCGGCGACGGAGGCATGTACCTGCATACCGGGGGGGGGGGGGGCGGATTGGATGGTTCGGCGGGCCGCCTATTGGGGAACCCTGGGGTAGAGCGACCTGATCCCCCCCGCAGAAGAGGCTAATTCTGATGACCGGACTATGGACACCGACTACTTGGACCACGACTACTGCTCCAGTGCAGAGCCCGCAGCACTCTACCTAGCCCTGGGGAAAAACGAAGAGCTCCAGGCCAAATATGCAGAATTACAGAAACAAATGGAGGCGATGGCGATCAGCTGCAAGTTTGGCTTGGAGAGATTTGCATCCTCTCATGAAGACATCAGGTTTTATACAAGGTAAGCTTGAAGATTACAGAAACATTGCCAATTTCACAGTGAGGGCACTTCCTAAACAAGTACCATTAGCACAGTGTATGGATGTAAAAAAATATAGAGAAACTTCATTATTTTGGCAAAAATACTACTTTTTTGTATTTTTTAGGCGTCCTTTATCTGCAAATGTGAATGAAAGATTTTTCAAAATATTTAACATAGATGTGCAGACTTTTTATGTCTCTGGGTGTGCACGCTATAACTGGTAGGTTTAATTTCTGGGTTTAGCGTGGCTGTTTACTGTTGTTGTTTAATCTTCATCTTGTTGTTCAGTGATCATTGTGTTGCTCTCACATGTGAGGGAGCTGTAGCTAACAGTCGCAAAAAACCCAAACAAAAATTGGCCCTACACCAGAGCAAGGTGCCGGGCTATATGCACAGCTCCATTACCTCCTGAAGTTCAGACAGCACCTTTATTTCCTGTGTTTTATGATAGGATGAACTGATTAATCCAAGTGTGTCTGGCCATTTACTGAGGTCATGAGGTCATGAGAAAATAATTAAACAATACTAGAACCATGAGACACAGTGGACAAATATAGAGCTCTGCCACCTTCCTGTCATAATGCTGAAATAACTGGGAACACTAGTGAAGTGCAGCTTTTTAGAAAATGTTCTCACCTCTTTATTTTTTTCTATCTTTGTCAGTAACATTGTGGAAGAAGACTGTGAAATATTCAAATAGGGCAAAATATCTCTGCTGTGATGTGAGGGCTCAATTAAGTCATTTTGCTCTGTATAAATGTAGAATGAGCCAAATTTAAACAGCGGTATTGATCGTGAGATGATAATGTCACCGAGCGAGGCCAGGTGGGATTTGGCTCGCTTGACAGGAACGCATAGTTGAATGCAAACGCTAAGTAGATCAGAGCATCTCCTTTCTTCTGTGTGATGTTTTTGAAGCTTAAGATTCGCTATTTTTACACAGAACGAGCAGGAAACGAGATTTTCGAAACCCCCACTGGGTGAGCGGGATGCGCTTCATTCGGCGGCTGCGTCGGCCTTTACTGCCCGTGCGGAGATGTACAGCCCAGCCGTTCCTCTCTTCCCCTGTTCATGTTTCCTCTGAAGAGAGGCAATCATAAATAATCTTCAGTGGTTTCCAGACCAAATTCAATTACCTCTGTCACCCAATAGAAATGAATAAAAACCACTACGTGCTCTTATTCTATTTGCATGCGCCTGGGGGACGAGCCTCTGCGTTTTTCCTCCATTTTCGGACAATGGTTTTTGCTCGCCGCGGCCTGCTTGGTCACACATTCATTTAATCAAATGCTAATTTGACGTAGTACCGAGCGGATGCAGGCTGTGGCTGTTATAGATAGTGGCGCGTTTTTACAGCCGCTACAGCGGTTCAGAAGTGAACCGGGTGGCTGGAGAGTCGAGCAGCTATAAATCAAAGTAATTCCTGCCAGAACGTTTCCCACTTCCTTCAGAAACGAGGAAAAATCGTCACCATCACTGGAAACGTCACACGAGTCATTTCTCGAGTGAAGACCCGGCGCTCTCCAGCCTGAGGTGAAACTCACTGATCAGCCGGTCATCTCTCAAGATTCGCGTCTCCAAAGATTACTCATCACATAATCTCATAACGCCGCGCTGATATCTCACTCAAAACTTGACGGTTCATCTTGAACTCTCCCAGTGAGCTCTCGCTGTTGTAATATAATCATGATAAAAGGAGACTCGCATCATCAAACTGACAAAGATCTTTGATTTGTGGACTTCATTATCACAGAGATCATGTGAAGCCACTTACTGTGCTCTCACACAGCGGCAGGAACAATCGACGCTGGGTTCCACTTTGCACAAGATCTTCATTTTCTCACATGCATTTAACAGAAAATGTTCCTTACAACGCAAGAAACGAAGATGTCGCATGATCTAGTATGAGCGATGGGTGAAAAAGCAATACTCTTCTAAAGGAGGGCAAAATTAGATTTTAAAGGCTATAGATGGGTCAATTTTTCATTAGAACATTTTGCTTGTTATGTCAAACCTTGAATTCAGTTCAGGCATGTTTTATAAAAGTGGCCATAACGTCTTTTACAATTTCAAAACTACCAGAGAACCCGAGTATGGAGAGCATATTAGATCCTGTTTACGCAACAGCATTTCAAGTGAAGAGGCATTGTTTTTTTTAATTTTGTATAAGAAGAATTTCGCATTTACACAAAAACGTTTTGAAAACAACGTCCACTTACATTGAAATGACTTAAATGCTGATAACATGGTAGTTTTTATGTTGGGCTACAACACGTTATCAAAAAAAATCATTTTCATTGACTCCAAGCACTGTTGCCATGTAAACGAACACCCAAGACACACAAGTTTTCTGTTTTCACTTGAAAAAGTCATGCAGACGGGGCCCAATCCAACCCCTGACATGGTTCACCGGTGCATGAAACACTTGTGACTTGAGCTTCTCGAGATTTTAAAAAGCAGAACTGTGAGAAAATATTTTGTTATTAAAAAAGGAAGATGCAATCAATCAGAAAATTCATTCAAATAAAAAAAAAAATCAATCTTTACTCTTGAACAACATCATATTTACATGTGTGAAAACTTTGAGTTATCTCAGTTTTGGGTTTCAGTCCTTCTGCCTCGTTGATTTGTTCCTGCTGAATGGTTCTCACGCGGTTTCAGACTTTTCTGTCTCATCCTCCTCTGCTCCTCATCATATTTAGTTTTAAATGTCTGTCTTCAACCACCACATTTTGCATCCATCCATCACAAGTCAACACAAAAACAGTCACGCTCACATCCACACCTTCGGGCCAACTTAGATCACTAATTAACCTCCAGTGTGTGTTTTGGACCAGCAGGAGGAAAGCAGTGCGCTCAACACAGAGAAGCAAGACCAGGATCCAAACTTTTGGGAGCTTCACCTCATGAGAACCTAATTTACTATTCAGGCTGGTTCATGCCCCCCCCCCCCCCCCCCCCCCCCCCCCCCCTCGACAAAAAACTAGGTTCTCAAACTTTGAAGATGTGTGTAAGAGAATGTGAACATTGCGTTCACAGATCACCTCCGTGATGAAAGCAGACTCATACCACAGCTGTCAGCTCTGAATTAGATTTTCTTTTCGTATCAGCAGAAAATGCTGACAATGCGGTTTCCCACAGGGAGTTAAAGTTGAAAAGTTCACATTTTAGTCCAGTTCCTTCTTAGTTGGTGCTGACATTTTTACCTTTGTCCCAAATGTTGCAAACACTCACGGATACTTGACAGCTGCTGGGATGTTCTGCAACACGGCCTCCACAGTGATGCTGTGTGCTATTTTTTTACTTTATAAAAATTCACCAGAATCTTATAAATTGCATTGCAGATGTCAAAACAGTGGCAGGAATTTGTGCACTGTGCATTTTCACGTCAGAATACTGAGATACACACAGTTTGGACTGTGGGTGGAAACCAGGCTACCAGAGAAAACCCACGAGTCACAAGAACATGCAAAGTCTGGGCAAAGAGTTCTCTAACCCAGAGTTGAACTACGTGTTAACTTACTGTGAGATAACAGTACGAACCACTGCACCACTGTGATTCCCTGATTTGCTGCATCTTGTCTTAATTTGTTTTCTCCTAGTTGAACCAGGTCTGGTTTGGAAGTACTTTAAGACACATCTTTTCAAAAGGACCCAGTGTGCTCATTTGGTAGTGTTCACAGTACAAATGGATCACAGTGAGACACAAATCACACCTGGATTTTACACTTGGTAAACTTTTCAAGTCCAATATTTGCTGACGGTGCAGTCGTTTTTGTAGTTGTAATTGTCTGTCTACTTGTGCGTTTGCAGAAGAACTATTCACTACAGCCGTGGTGAGCGTGTGCTGTAGCAGAAACGTTGTTTTCCTCTGTTTCCATGGAGACGGAGTGGAACATTTTGAGCAAGTTCCACCTTGGGAGAAATGAACTGACATTTTATTTAAATAAATTGATATACTTGATCACAACATCTCCACATAAAGATTTAATAAGATACTGCTTTAAAACAGTAAAGCTCTTTTCAAAATGTAAACATTTTATTTCTAGTTTTATATTTCATTTTTGTAGGACTTAAAAAGGTGGTTTTGTGGTTAGTGGTTTGTTCCATAGCTACAATGTACCAGGTTTGAGTCCAGGTTGGGAACAGAGGCCATTCTGTGACAAGTTTGCATGTTCTCCCTGTGATAATGTGGGCTATTTCCAGTTGTTCTGCCTGTCAAAAACATGCACTTAGGGACAGTTTGACTCTAAATTGCCCATTTTTGACTGTTCCCTTTGTTCATTCATGATGTTGATGCTTGTTCTGTTTCACAAATGGTGTCGCCTGCTTTTTGTATTTCATTCATATGTTTTCCACAATGATGAAGCTTTCTAATATCATGGGTGCAAAACAGTGAAGAGTGAAACCTGTGGGTCCAGAGCACCATTTGTATGTACAGTATAGTCCCATTTATTAAGACGCAAAGCTTTAACCTGTAGTATTTCTATCCAATTCATATTGAACTGACAAAAATGGAAAAACGATCACAGCATTGAGAAATTTCCATTTACGTGACGCTTCCGTATTTTACAGTTCAACTGACAACACCACACACTCCTGTCTGTTAGAGCAGGTGTAGAAGCAGGATGCAGATGGGAACAGCTAGCCGTGCTCCATCAGCTCCCTGTCAACAAGTCATATCTCATTTATTTTAGTCATACGAAACCACAAGCATAAAAGTAACCAGGTGTGTTTCTTCTGGGGATTAAAGCAAAGACAGCTGCTTTAACATGCCTTCATGATGTGATTGGGTAACTGACTGTGCTAGCAGCGGGCTTTATGGGTACAGATAGGCTAATGTTGCCAATCATCGAACTCACGAATGAGCTTATTACTCAAAATATCGGAGCGTTCCTGTACAAGCTGCTGTGCATCCTCTGTATTCAAATCAATAAATCATGTTTTGCAGCTCAAACAGCGACCAAGAAGTCCATTTCAAAAGGCTAATGTTACTTTATTAAGTCCCTTGGCCTTGGTCAAGTCAAAGGCAGGCAGGACAGGATTGTGTGCTTTGGACATTTGTCTTTAGCTTTTTTTCAGTTTGCTCTCTTTTACGGGAAGGGAAATGAAATCTCTTTGTGGTCCCGCTGTTCTTCTCTCTCTTTCACTCCCCCCACCACTGTCATGTCTGTCTCTCTGTCCTTCATGCCTTATCATCATTAATTCTCATTATTTCCCATCATCTGTTCCATGACTCCCCTCCATGCTGTCCACTTCATGACTGATTAGAGAGTGATCATTTGGACCTGAAAGGTTGAGCTGATTCCCTGGGCCCATCAAAGCTGCACTTCATTAACCGAGCTCCCAATAAATAACCTGGCATTTACCCGTTTGACTGATGCAGGGTATCGGGGAAAACAAAAGCAGTGTGGCTGTGGCGCTTTATGTTTCGGGAACCTTGTGTTGAGGTCACCTTTTCATAAGAGGTGTAGAAAGGAGATTGGCATTTAGTCAGTGACAGCGTCCTGTAAAATGGATTAAATCCACACGAAGGCCAGCCAGTCTCCAGAGAATTCCCTCCAGCATGAATATTGATACGCTGTGTCACGCCGAAAACAAAATAATTGATCTTAACCTCTTTTTATCTCCGAATCCTTGTCAGCAACAAGGGTCTCGGTCCATCATGTAAAGTCGGCCGACCATAAAAAATGATCACTGTGGCAATGAGGGGCAGAGTAATTCATTTGTTTTCATCTCAGGGACATCCAAGTTCTCGTTTAAATGCCATAAGGCTGGAGGTCTGCAGCAGAACAGGTCCATGACAGCGTGTGGGCCCAGTAATGCATTTTGGCAGCTGTGCTTTGCAGCTAGTTGGTCATGATATCTGGCAGCGGATGTGCCATCTGTGCAGAGAAGCTTCACATACATTGGCCCTTAGACAATATTAACACAAAGATGACAGATCCAGCGTTTCCTGTGCTTAGGATAAGGCTAACAGTGGAGAGAGGCACCGTGTTTGCAGTAAAATTAGCATGGGGAGGTTGTGTTTGGAAGGTAATTCTGATTCATTACAACTTGGGGCGTCGCTTTGCCCCTTCGGTGGAAACACTGTACGCGCCAGGTCAGTTGTTAAGGAGCGGTTCGGCGGCGAGTTATTTTGAAGACGAGGAATCACAGAGATCAGCACAGGAGGGAGCTGGGAATGACGATAATCACTCTCTTTGGTCAAGTGGCTTCTCAATTGCTATGTGAACAGCAAGCGCTGCTGATTTGCTGCTGCAGCAGCAGCTTCAGGAGGAGGAGAGCAGCGGCAGGCGGGGAGCAGCTGAGTGAAAGGCGTGCTGACAGCCCGGGAATGACACCGTAATGAAAAGCATCATTAGGGGTCGGCCGCATGGCTGGATGTGTCTGGATGTGTCTGACCTTTGCTGAATCCCATTCCCTCCAAAACAAAAAAAAAAAAAAAAAAAAAAAAAAAAGGAAAAATATGAAATATGATGTATAAGGAAGTCACAAGTGAGATTTGTGCAAATCAAAAATGGGCATGTGACATTTCTGTGTCTTCTCCAGATGCTGGAAAGAGAAAATATAATTTTAAGAGTAGAAAAACATTTTGAAATTGACTGTGATTCCCAAAGCTTTGCCTCAATCAAAATACATTTGTTTGGCTTATACTAAAGAAAACAAGATCACACCAGCTCTGATTTATCCTCACATCAGTGGTCAGGTTTCAGCAGGTTCTTCTGGAAATTACAAAGGCAGGGACAGAGCTACAATGGATCACACTTTGGCAGTCATATCCATGAGGATGGCGAGGGATTTTTAACTGATGGATTGGTCATTACCATTGTGAACTTAAGCAAACCTGCCCCCACCACACCCTACACATCTGCAAAAAAAAAAAAACTATTAAGGACTTCGTCAATACACTGTATGTGAAATACAGTTTATTTATATTTTCTGAAACTAAAGGTTTCCATATCGCTTCAGCTTGATTAGCTTTAAACTTTCATTCAATAGTCGTTTATCCCAAAAGATGCATTCAGCCCTAATTTTGTCCCTTATTGCTTCTATGAAGCCATTCTCTAATTTTCTTTTCAATTGATTCAATTTAAGATGACGTGTTTTAGGTGAGTAAAGTTGGCTTCCAAATAAACTCCTACAATCAGATTACACTGGCTTAAATTAAACTTTAAAAAACAGTATTAACATCTAAAAGCTCTGCTAATCAGTCATCCTCAGGGCTGAATGATTCTGAGTGGATCAGACTTTAAAGTTAATTTTTCCCAAGACCTACACTACTGTTGTTATTTATTTTCCAATACACACGTTTCTAAACCCTGATTGATGCACACGCATCCACACAGATAAGAAGTTAAATTGTTTAGCAGTTAAGATCTGATATGCAAAAGATAACATGAGAAGAATCATTTGATTGAATGTTTTTGATATCAGAATCTGATCCATGATTAGGCTGAAATAGACCAGGGACGCTTGAAACCACATGATTAGACTGTTTTATGAAGATAGTGTTTGTGGTGAGTGAAAGGAAATGAGCTGGCCTGTGAACACCTCAGGGGTACACATAGCTTGGCTGGAGGAAGCCTAAAAATGCTTCAATCTGTTTTAAGTGGAAGAAATCTGCTTAAATGAGTCATAATTAAAAGCTGAATGAGATCTTTAATTGAGTATTCAGTGTTGTGATTAGAAATGACAGCCTAAACGGGGAAAACAAGGCACAAGTTTAAACAAATTGGACAAATCCTTTGTACAAACATAAATATAACCATCACGAACGTGAGCTCATTTAAACCTGAATCATCTCCCCGCTTAAGGCCCAGCATGCTCATTCCCTGGTAATTATGCATCAGACATACTCCAAGCTCATTACCATCACTTTCCTGCTCCTGCAACGTTCAAGCTCAAGTCACAACTGATCGAGGAAAGCGCCGAGGCATCCGAATCCGAATGTTCCTCCAGCCCTCCGCCCTGCACTCCACCTCTCGCTCTCACCAATTAACAGGGTGTGGTTGGCAGCCCTGAACTTGACACTTCCTGTCTCTCTGCTTTAATTACGTCTGAGCCCCCGAAGGCCACGGAGAGGACGGGGTCCAATTAGCCGACAGAGACGGCGGGGGGCGACGTCACGCCTGGAACACGTGCCAGACTCCATCAGAGCGAGGTGAACAGCGCAGAGCGAGGTGGAGATCACAGGGGGAGAGAGTGAAGGGTGGCTGGAAGTGTGATGGAAGCGATACAGCAGATACGAGGGAATCTGTGCCCACAATCAATAGGAACACTCATCATCGACTGGTGTTAAATATAATCGTTTTGAATGGATTTTTCCCTTATCTGGCCCGTTTCAATCGACACCCCACGTTTGATCTCTACTGCGACCCCCTCTTCCCTCACTGCGTCTTATCCTTTCCATCCCTCGCTGCCATTTTCTTTCTTTTTTTTTGTCACTTACCATCTTTCCGATCTCTTACAATCTCCCTTAATCTCTGCCGAGCCCACGCCTGAGAGCCTGTTATTGTTCTGGAGCGTGTTGTACGTGTTTTCAGCCAAACCGAAACATTAAGGCTCTTAACAACCGGTAATTTTCCACTCACTTTTGTAAACCAGCAGTTTTGGAACAAAAAAAAAAATGAAGGCAGTCCCAGCTGATGCTCTTACAGTTTTTGATCTCTGGACTCGCTGGCCTTCAAACAAAACACCGCACCGCATTTATTTGCAAGGCTGTCTTGACTAAAATAAGACGTGCTCTTTGTGTTTTGAGATTTTTGTCACAGAGATGAGGTGTGCTCGTTATTTATAACTACGTATCAGGTGGTGCACTCCGATAAGCCCACAACTGCAGTTTGTTTATCGTGGACAGAGAGCCAAATAAAAAGTCTGCATAGAAATGCTGATTAAAGCCTTCCTGGATCGTATGGTGGCAGCGCTGAGCAATGGGTGAAAGATGGTGCCCCAGGAGTTAACCGAGATGAGAGGGAGCTCTTCTCAGATCTGAGGAAAGACCTCCTCACAGGGGAGAATGACACCGTTATCAGGTGTGAAGCAGAAATGTTGCCAGCAAATCCTCTTTGTGCTGCAAAAATCTGGACAATCCACCTGTCGTTGGAGAAGTTACCCCCCCTCCGGAGGAGTGGATCCTTGCTTTCCCAAGTGGAAAAGACACACACACACACACACGTGCACACACACACCCAGTGCAGCTTCCTTTAATACTATAACAACCACACAAAACGCATGAACCCTGCAACTTCAATTTATCCAGACTGTCTCTAGTTGAAGGACATGGAGAAGTGGTTAATAAGGGTCACAATTTTGTACTGAGCGCACAAAAACAAAAGATATTTCCCTTCATTGTTATTTCATCTGAGGCAGAATGGAGAGCACCCTTTCCTCAGAACAATGGAGGAGCCCATTAGCCCTGCAAGGGACAATGTGACTTTATTATTTAATAGTATTAAACGGGGAAAAATGACCTAGAAGAAATGCAGATAGCGCCCAGAGGCAGATTGAAAGGAAAGCAAGACCAAAAAAAAAAAGAAAAGAAAAGAAAAGTCCTCTGATGATGAAAACTACTGAATTTCTACAGTTTGCATAATCTGCATCATTAATTCAATGCTAACATACTGCATCACGCAAGTAAAGGTCACACAAGTTCCATGTGATTTCCTTCACCATCATCAAAGCAGAATAAAGGAAATGCAAAGTTTTATTTCCCTCCTGTGTGAACGAAAACTGTCATTGCAGCTTGAGCAGCCAAAGAAGAAGGATGCTTCATCAGAGGAACTTTTTTATATTTCTTTTCTTTTTTTTTTTTTTTTTTTTAGCAAAATGAGTTTTGTGTGCAGAGATGCTGCCCATCAATCACGGAGCCTCACCGTATAAGAAAACAACATAATCAGATTGATGAATGACATTTATGACCGTTGGCATGCCTTGTGTGTGTGTGTGTGTGTGTGTGTGTGTGTGTGTGTGTGTGTGTGTGTGTGTGTGTGTGTGTGTGTGTGTGTGTGTGTGTGTGCGTGCGTGCGTGCGTGCGTGCGCCCTTTTCACTGTGCCATGAAACTAGAATCTATAACGATGATCATTTAGAAAAGCATCTTAGTGGAGTTCTGGTTAGCTTTTGCCTCATAAACAGAAGAATCAAATTTGCCAAATGTTTGCTCATCTGCTTGGAGTTTGCATGTTCTCCCTGTGCTTCGGTGGGATCTCTTCTATGAGATAGATAGATAGATGCACAATATAGAAACAGTGCCCATTGTTAAGGTGACAGTTATAACAATTTACAATTATTAGGAATGCTCCAAGTCACCAGTGTGCTTCTTATTTTATGCAACTGGTGTCATCAGTCTTAGAAAAATTAACTGTAATCAGCATTTGAATCTCATAATGATCATTTGAACATACGCCACTGTGAGAAAAATAGGAAGAGTTCTCAAATATAAGGCCAGATATAAAGTGTTCCCAAATTAAATGAGTTGCTGATTTAGTCTTTCTAAAGAATTTACTTTTTAATGAGTTTCAGCAAGAGATTAATCTTTGTTGTAAACTTAGCCAACTCTTGAAATGTTGTGATTTGGGATATTCCTCTCTCTCATCATAATATTTAGCATATAAATGAGAAGCCGATTTTCACTTTGGAGTGATTTTTCTGGTCCCTCAACAATAAGACTTCTACCCATTAAATACTGGAATCGCTTGAGTTGCTGTCAAACTATGATTTTTATTCCTCAAAACCATTTCAGCCTTTGTTATTCTGCTTTTGATGGGATCCATTTGTTATGTCTGGGCATCTGCTTTGCAGCACGGAGTCCCTGCCAGCTTTCAGGCAGACGTCTGCTTCTGGCACAGGGCTGCTGGTTCCTTGTGCGAATGAAAGCATGACAGCGCCTGTCATGTCTTAAATGTGTCAGCGGGGACTCATTAACTAAACAAATCTGTGCCATCACGCCGCGGTCCAGCAAGAGTTCCAGGCTCAGTGAAAGAGAGGAATTGTAAACAAAGTACCAACTGGTGTCACAAATGCGCCGCTCTAAAGATAGATTAAGATTTGCCTTCGGCATGTCGGGGCCAAGTGTGAGGTGATCAACTGATCTCTGCATCCGTAGACAGAATTCCAAGTCCATTCAAAGCAGCAACTGAAGACGTATATATACTGGTTTCAGTCGTTTTTATTGCTAAGTAGTTGAATTAGATTCCATCACTTCACCCAGGTTCTGTCTCAGAGGGCGGCTTGATTATTGGAATCATTTGTTCACCATCCTCTCAGCTTTTGGCCTTGCTCTTCCATACAGTATAGACATGTTCATGCAAATCTAAGCAATAAGATGAGTCTGATCAATTGAGCGAGGTCATCTAACCAGGATTCATAGTTACTCTGAAGCAAATGAAAGATGTCGCCTTTGCAGTTGCTGCTCCAAACACATGGTATGACCTCAGAGATGGCCCTGCATTTGATGGTTGAACACGCTGTATACTGGTGGGAACATCAGCCTGATTGTAATATATAGAAATTGTTGTCTTCTTAAGGAAAATCCCCAAAGTCAGGTCAGGACGTGTTTTGGGTTTAGGCTAAGGCGCTTGTGATAAATTCAGGTAAGTCCATGCATGTCTCCAGAAGCCATAATCAAGTATCTGCGTTTGCTTGCTTGCAAATTCTGATATCCCGGTACAATATAATCTGGCATAAAATCTGATTCAACACCTGTTGCAGTCACTCAGAGCCACATTGCAGTATTGGTTATTTGGCCAGTCTTCTGATTCCCCCACCAGACAACAATAATTTGCTTCACCCACCTCCTTCCTGGACTGATTCTCTGGCTTGGGAGGCATTTCCAGATGGCAAACTCCTGAAATGGGCACTTCAGGAGTCTGTTTGGCAGAGTTTGATTGGAGTGACACGATTAGCTGTGATTATGTTGCTGCATTGCAGAAAAACACCTCCTCTCTGCAAAATTGTTTACATACAAAGGATTTTTTTTTAGGCATTCCAATTTCCTCCCTCACTCCATAAAATGTGTTTGAGGTTTATCAGAATCTCTGAAATGTCCTGTGATGGACCAACGACCTCTCTGAAGTTTACCACAGTCAGCTGGGATTGCCTTCATCTCCTTCCCCCAAATATTCCTGCTTTGTTCCTATGTTAAAGATGTCATATGCCTTTCAAATATTATCATATATCGCTGCCTTCATACTTCCATGTATCCCTGATGTCAGCGTACTGCAATCCATTGCATCCAGTAGAAGGAAATCCACTTTTCATGTGGGTCAACATGATGCAGGCTATATCCATCTGTGTTTTTCACTTCCAGGGTTGGGGAGTAACGGACTACATGTAACGGCGTTACGTCATCAGGATACAAAAAAATTGTAACTGGAATCTGTTACAGTACACACAAAAAATATGTAATCTCGTTACAGGTACTTCTGATAAAAACACGGATTACTGAGCGGGATTATTTTTTAAAATTATACGGAATATACCAGCAACAACAGACATCCATGCTGTATACAGACATTGTGACACTTTATAGCGCTTTACGGCACAAACCGCCACATCGTAGATCTATAAACAATAAACACCATAGATATACATGTATAAATGATGGACGCTGCATCGACCGCTGTCTTGGAGCAGCCTCCTGCTCTGCTGATATGTTTAACCGTGAATGAAAAAAACATGGATTTTACCACCTGCTGCTGGAGTCACGGCTGCTCCAGGGAGAGAAACTCATTCTTTGGCTGGAAACGGAGACATTTTGTATTTAAGTCAGATGAGACCAGAACTTCTCTGTACAATGCAAATTCTGCCTCCCAGTTGTGAAAACGGTCTCAACATCCAGGGACTCATCATCAAACCTGAAGACACATCTACAGGTATGAAACACACCTGAACACACAGTAAAGCTAAAGTGTTATTAGCCTGCTAACCTGTCAGGAACCTGCTGCTGAGAACCACAGCCTCACCAGGCTGAACTCAGAAGAATCTGATGGAGGAAATAATATCTTCAGCCTGGATGGAGGATTTATTGGAGACTGAATGTTTCCTTCTGTCACTGAGGAATGAATCAACTCTGAACTCTTGAAAAAATACTGTGCATGGCCGACCTGAACACAAAGCACTGCTCCTCACTACAGCAGTACAGCTACACAGCAGACTGAGTATATAATATAAATGTGTGTTAACACTGTCAATGCGGCTCCTGGTGCTGCTGCCGGACTGTAGAACTACTAGAGGAACACAGTCCGAACTGATGGTTCTGATCCTCAGTCAGAAAGACAGAAAGTCAGATTCTCAGTAGGTTTAGAGGTTAAAGGTCATGTTGTTGGTATTAATTGGGGCTGAACACAGAGTTCAGCAGAGTCCATAACACTTACAGTATTTAGTGTTTACTGTGTAGAGTTGTCAATACACTGTGAGGATGACACATTGTATTTGTCTTTATTTTTTATGTTTGCTGGTGAAGTAATCTAAAAGTAACTAAAAGTAATCTGGTATGTTACTTTTTAATTCAAGTAATTAGAGTAAGTTACTGATTACATTTTTTGACAAGTAACTTGTAATTGTACTGGATTACAATTTTAAAGTAACCCTCCGAACCCTGTTCGGTTCAATCATATTCGGGCCTCAAGTTGGACGCCACACAGAAGATGTGGATGAAACATGAATATGAGGAGGCCTGGTTGGTCTCGTCATTGGGCCTGGGTTTAAGGCCCCATTACCACAACAGTTTCATCTGAAATAGCATCGATTTTGCATTTTCATTTCACAAAGAGGTTTGATTTTACACAAAAATGTTTTGAAAATGATGTCTATTTACACGGAAACAGGATACAGGATAAATGCTGAAAAAACAATCCTGTTGGGCCACAGCTTGGTGCTGTTGATTGTTTCTATCAAGAACACAGAAAACAAATGATACGTTATAAACATGAGCAATACAGTCCCATTCATATGGACAATGATGATCCAGTTGGATTGCTTTAATGGGCGACTGTCAACTATAAAACTCCCAGGAGAACGTGTAATGGAAGTCAAGGCTGCGTATTTCCCATTTCCTTGGGAGTTGTTTTCAATAAGTTGTGTTTCCAGTGGCTCCAGCCACCACTGTCATGTAAACAGACACCCAAAACACAACTAAGCTTTTCCATTTGAGCTGAAAACATTGTTGTAACATGTAACACTGACATGTAAACTTTTTCCCTGCATGAACTTGGATTGACTTTCACCCTCCTCCCCACTCGTATGTTGACATAGCAGTTTCAGACGATGAATGATTTCATTGATTTTGACAATTACTTCATCTTGAGCTGGAATATGACAAGCGTCTTCTCTTTCGTTCATAGCATCAATTATTAATTAAATTTGTTGCATTATTGACTCATTGAGTTGTCTCTGTGAGTTCTGTATTCTTTCTTTTTCCCCAATGAGCTGACCACAAACATGAAAATGCATTTCTTTGCTTTGCAGCTGTATTGCTTGTTTGTGCGTTTGCCTGTTGAGGAAATCAAGTTTTGACGCGACTCACATTGACTCTGTATTAAAATACTTCTTTTTTAAAGGTCCACAATGTGAAAGACAGACAGGTAGTTTCCAGAAATAGCCACCAATAGCGCTTGATTTATCTCAGCACACTGACCAGAGGACACCGCGTATCAAATTTAACGTCTTAAAATCAGTGACACTATTTTATCAGGTAGGCGAGGGGGCTGACAGAGTAATCGGGCGGAAAAAGGAACGGAGGAAAAAATGTCAAACACTGAAAATGCTTCAGCCACAACAATAAAGAACGTTGCATCAAGGTAAATTGCAAATTGCTCTCTTTTTACACCACAAGACAAGATAAAAAGCAACAAGGTGATGGTTTACTTTTTTTTTTTTTTTACCGGTCAGTGGCTTCCAGCAGCAATGTCGTTTTACTGACCTTTACTGGCTCATCGCAGATCCAATCCGGTATCGTAAAATCAGAGCGGCTAATGATCTCCATTAACATGTCATTTAAACCTGGGTGACATTAGATGGGAGTTTAAATGTCTCTTTCAAATATCCGCTTTCTTAAAATGCATCTCTAAAAATGACCACATGTCTTTGATCAGCTTGTGAATTCAGTCTTTCTAGAGAAACTGCTGCTGGACTCATTACCACATTTCTTGTGCTCCTGTGATTTGTCAGCCTTTATACATGAAGTTTGCATGCTCTCCTGTTTTGCACACACTTTCTGCACAGCTCCGGCCTTCTCTCACGGTTTAAACATTTGGGATTTAGTGACACACTAGTGGAAGACACTGTGTGTGTTTGTCCTGTGACGGACTGGCCTCTTATTGAGGATACGCTTCCTTTCATCCATTGTGAGCCAAGAATGGTCTGTGTCCCTTGAGACCCTAAAGTGGACAAAGTGGTGGAGAAGATGGATGGGAGATGGAAGACAATATTAATAAATCTATTGGCCACTATTTATTCGATACTTTCTCTTCCAACTACTTTCACCCTGAATAAAAACACACTTTGAAAAGACAAGAAGACAACCTGTGATTAACATTCGGTCCAAACATGCTTTTCCCCAAGCTAGACCAACTTTTTTCTCAGCAGGAGGCAGATGCGAGGCTCCTTCTTGATTCCCTGTGAAAGGCGGTTGCTTCATCACATAAATAAGAATGCAGACTGAGCCGAGGCTTGAGGAGAGGAAGGGAATCCATGTGTTGCATGTGAGATATGGATTAGTTCTGGTAAAGTTAGCATGATTAATCCGCCGCCGGAGAGCCGGTGGCAGAGTTTCTCTGCACCTCACTAGGTGGCCGCTCCCCCCGCTGCTTAACCAGGTAAGATGAATGGACTCAGAGGCGATGTGGCGTTGTATCTCTCCTCTCCATTACAGCACACATGTTGAGACTTTCTCTGGTAATTTTGTGTTCTTGGCGGGAGTCTGAAGCAGGTTCATGGTCCATGCTCTTAACATTCAGGACTCATCTGTGATTCCTCCGTTTGAGTACATAAAAGGACTGGAGAGCCACTCCAAAACATTTTTCTGAGTGAAGGAAAACAATTAATTTCTCATGCAGCTTTCAGCATACCGAAACGAAATGACATACATTTTCATTACGGCCTATAATCTTACGGACACGTTAAAGTATGACTCACTTTCTCTCATGTGAATTTACTACAGTGCAGCACAAGAGTAAACTAATCCCCGCTGCGTGTGATGTTGCTTGAAACCACACAACAAAAAAAAGGAAGAACATGCATGACAGTATTTTGCATTTTGCAGTTCTGCAAACTGCGTTTTTCGAAGCAACACATTATCTTTAGGGAAGTTAAATCCTCTTTCCATGGTTAATTTTCATGTTTCATGTGATAAATCCTCCTGGTGACACCATCACAGGAGCCCTATTTCAGTCGCAATATATATTTCCCCCTCTTTCCTGTATAAGCTTAAACACGAGCACGCTGTAGTCATTGACAGATTAGAGAGGCACATATACATGCTGGAATTCTCCTTTTCCAGTATCCTAAGCCATTAATAATCATTACACATTTGTAACTTCAGGCTTATTAGGAATCCTTTAAAGCAGTGTTTGCACATGAGACGGGATGAAAAATCTCAATGCTATATACATCATGGAAATTGTTCTTTTGACTATGATGAATAGAATCTGCTGATGTTGTTTGCGTGTGGGTTTCTTTCATCCAACGCTGCCTTTTGAGAAGTTTGTTTGCTGAAGCCCATTCAGCCTGGTCCACTGTGATTTTCAGAGTGTGTGTGTGTGTGTGTGTTTTTTTTTCCATTGTATGATTTTGCATTGTTCCCTTTCCTTTTCCAACAAAATGGAAGAGTGTGCAAGAAAAATGTGCTTTAACTCCTTGAGTGCATGTTTTTTTTTCCCCAGTGTAACAATACAGATGAAAGCGTCAGTATCTTTCCTCGTTGTATTTATTTATCAGATGAAGATGTATTCATATCGCCGTGCATCTGCTCAAAATGAAGACAATGAATGAAGACAATGAAGGACCTGTCAGCAGTCTTCACATGTACCCTGAATGCAATCTAACAAGCGTCCATGTGTAAGTTATTACCTCAGATAGGCGCTCACATGGAGGCCATCTGTGGAGCTGCAAACAATGTGGCAGCAGAGCAATGTATGGAATCCAGCAGGAGCAGGTCAGGAGCCTCGCATACTGTCTAGTTCAAACATCACAATGGAAGATAAGTGATGTCGAAACAATTGCTATTGCCTGAGTTTTTTAAAACTGGATTGCAACAAAAAAACCTTCAGTGAATGGCGGCTCCGCAGAGGAAAACATGCTATAAAGCTTTTACTCATGTGCGAATGCAGCTTCCTCCCTATGTGAGAATACAATGCATTCTTTAATTTTCAATTCCGGGCAGCACATATGGCACAGCTGTGTTGTGGCTAACACTTTTGCATACACACACACATTTATCCTGAACTGGGGCCTCTATGTTTAGAGTATGCGTATGCTTCTTCCGCCTCTGTGGGTTCTTGTTTATATTCATCACTATTCAAAGATACTGTATGTATGTATGAATCTGAATCGCTTGTAGTTGTCAATGCTTTGTAGCAGTACCTCTGTAGACATGAAAACAAAATTACACAGTGCATGCTGAACAACACTGAGTTATATGGGAATAACTGCTCATTGAAGCCCAGTTGATTTCTGGAATCAGGGCTTCGTGACGGTTGATACTTTTGCAAGAATCCCTTTTTAGTTTGAATCCAGGCTCGGGGAGGAGTGTGATCACAAATGTCTTTCTGCCCTGTGATGGACTTGAAACCTGCCCAATTTGTACCTCTTTTCATCCATTGTTGACACAAATAAAGCATCCTGGGGTTGGAAGTTGCTCTGGATATTATTTTGATGTTTTATTCTTCATTATATTTCTAATTTGTGCTAGACTGTGACTCCCACCAACACTCTTCTCCTTGTAGGTGAAATTTAAATTCAACCAGCTTATTAAGTTGAATAAAGCAGAATAGTTTGTTTTTTTGGGTCTCAATTATATCAATTTAAAAGCGTTTGATCCATTGCTTATCTACAGCATAGGTTAACGCAAAGCTTTGGAATTTGCAGTAACGCGCTTTTGCATAACAAATATAATGAAGTCAGATCACAGAAGCTCAGTTACAGCATTCACCTCTGAACATCAGCATCAAACATCCTTTTGTTTTTCTTCTGGAACTCCCAAAGAGTCCCTCTGCTTTTTGCAGGAAACAGGAAGGGTTGATGATTTGTCCAACTGCATTTCAATACATGTGAATCTGTGTGTTTTTCTTGAAACTTGGGTAAATCTTCAGAACAATGTCTTTCAAAGGTCTCTCCTAATTGGGGATTCCACATTCTCCATTGCAAATAAAACTGCTCCAAGAATGCGTGCCGACAAAACAAAACAAAACAAACCCTGGACGGATCCTCATTTCAACTCGACTACAGCCGGAATGCAGCATCGCAGAGGAAGAAAAGAAAGAAATCAGATGCTTCTCTCAGAAATGGAAATCAAAAGTTGTACTCGTCATTTTACATGTTTTCTCATTTCTTTCCTCCTTTCATGCAACTACTTTACCTATATTGTCATTTCTTCAACAGTGGGGCTAATCAATCATCAATGCATGATCTATATTAGTTATTAGTTAAAGGACTAAAACAGAACAGCAAAGGAAATCTTTTCCTCAAGAAGATTCAGCTCTGCTGTACTGACATGATTTAGAAATTAAAATAAAAATATTTCAATGGTGTAAGACTAATTGACAAGATCACTGTTACAATAAAAGAAGAATGTGCCAAACATATGTATTTACATAATTTTCGGCTGAATGCCTACTTCTGTTATTTGCTTTTGAGACACTTTCCCTTAAAGTCTCTTGTTATTATTGTGTGCATTTAAATTAAACCAATAAGCAACCAAGCAAATCTACCTTTGTTTATCTGTCTTGTTCGCCACGGTTCAGTGAATGTTTTCCCAATATCAGATGAATCACCCAAATTCCTGAAATGTCTACAGAAATATTACTATAGAAATATGTGCATTGATGAAACAATGTTTAGATGGCTTTACAAATATTGTAAAGCTCAACATTGTGGAAATGATGTTATTTTCTTAACTTCTTTGCAAGCAATAAAGCTTGTACATTATGGCGTTGATGGAAATGCCCAACGTTCAATGGAGAAACACTGGAATTTGCTTCATCCTGAGTGTGCCTTACCTTTATTTGCTGTACCTTGTTCATATCGTATATAAAAAAAAAAAAAAAAAATCCAGTTAAAGCTAATGTCACCAGACTTGATGCACCATCCACATTCCTATTTACCATGAGAGTTCACGGTTCACTTTTTGTCTGCCTTTATTGTGCAACAACCCTTCGACCACACGACAGTAATCTGGAGTGCATGTAGGACCTAATGAAATTGCCAGGCTGAAGTATGAGTCCAGAACCATTGCCTTGAGAAGCCCGGCTGCAAGGAGCTTCCATAAAAACTTTCTGATAGAGTCCGATCCGAGAGCAGATGGCCATTAGTTTGCTAAATTACACAACTGGTCAGCATCTGAAGAAAAGCCGTAATGCAGAAGTCAGACCTCGTGTTTATGATACACAAAGCAATTGCGAAGCTGCCAGAATTTTACTATTCCCCTCAAAAAAATCGGTTGCCTTTAAATGTTTTCTGCTATTAAAAGAAGTGTTTTAAATTATATTCTATTATAATAAAAACCTCCTGGGTCTTCCTTTTAACTGAGACAAAAGCTTTAAAGTGCTCTGTTTTCCCCTGATCATCTTATTTTTGTAGTTTCCTCTCATTAAATTAAATTGGCTCTGGCGCAATGCTTTTCTCAGTACCGGTGTCAGCGTTATTAACAGCAACGGAGAAACATTTCCTCGTGAGATTTCCATACTGGAAACACACTGTCAGTCTAAAAGCTGGTGTTTCTGATCACTTCCTCACATGAATGAAAGTTGTTTTGGAGTCAGGACTTTGACAACACGGCGCCGTGTTCCCGTCTCGTTGGCCATTATTCATTGTGACAAGCAAGCTACGTGTAATGAACAACTTTGCTCTCGTGTTGCAGCCGGAGCTCACCCCATCCTAATTCAAGATAAAGATAGGTTATTGATCAGTGAGTCTTAAACAATTAGGTCTTTCTTTGGGTTTCTGGGATGCAACACATGGGTTGGGCGAGATGCTGAGGCTGCGAGGAGAAAGGCAAAGGGAACAGAGAAGGCAGAACCGAGCCGGACAGATCTGCTCGTCAGCAGAACGACAAGCTGCGCTTCACGAATCAGCGTTACAAGAGGATCAAATGGAGGTAAATAAGAACAAGCTAATGCGCCCACAGCTAAATCAGGCATCATAATGCTGGTAATCATCCTCTAAATTCCATACAATTATCAATGTTTACTGCCAGTCCAATGTTGACGAGCTAACATTTGCTAATCGACATGCTAGCATTCACCAATTAGCACTAAACACATCTAAGATCACGATGGCAGACAACAAATACAGGAAGACATTTTATTATAATATAGCTGCAATGCTTTTCTGCTGTTTAACCCTATTTTAACCCCATCTACACTGAACAGTAACAGAAAGACAAAGTGTTTTCTTCACTGATCCATTGATAGATTTTTTTTGAATGACTGATGTAAGAAAAAAAGAGGAAAGCAACATAATGAGATGGAGAAGACAAGAAAGGGAGCATTTTGTAAGCAATGCAGATTCCTTTGAGAGGGAGAAGCTGCAGCCTTGTGGCTGAAAGGGATCCAGACAACAGTGATGAGTGAGCAAATTCAAGACGACAACGCATTCCCCGTCGTCAAGCCTAATTCGGAGAACTGTTTCAAGTATTCTACTTTGAAGGGCTACTTTACTTTACTTCCATACTCTTTTTACATTACTGATGTCTGTACGTTTCATGTCTTTCAAGTCAGAGAAGCACAAAATTAGAAATCTGTCCTGAGCCTCGGACAGAGCGCACGAATGCAAAACCAGGTTAAGAACTAAAGGGAAAACCAAATCCACAGTTCATATTATTTAAATTTCTTTTTATAAGGTAGTGATTTCATTGTTCTGAAGTTTTTGTTTTGTTTTTTTCCTTCAATAACTGGAAAGTGAAAAACTGATACCTTGAGAGGCCCGGCTGTGACGCATTAGTGTAACTGTCAACACGTTGAGGGAAGGTGCATTCTTCTGCAATTCTTCAAATATACAGATTTCTAAACTAAAGAGAGCAAGAGGAAGGAGATAAAACACCAACACTGGCACTGCCAGACAGCTCTGACACAGCAGGCTGATGTTTAATGTTAATTTGGACAAGTTTCATGTTTTGCTATGAGAAGCGTTAAGATAAATGAGGCACTACTGTAGTTAACAGGAGCTCAGTAAAACGGTAAAGAGAACAAATCTGGCTAATACTAAGTAAATAAGCAGAACAGCAACTGTTTTCATCTTTAAAAAAGTGAAAATCTCCTGGAAATGTCTGTCTAGAACTGTTCTACTGTTTTTGTACTGGTAATAAGATACTAACATGTTGCAGCTTAACTTTACCCCTGAAAATATTCATAAGCAAAGCCTACATTTAGTAACTTCATATTTTTTAAAATGAAAGTGTTTTTTGTAGTTAATATTAATGCCATAATCAATTAACAGAACAGGATTAATAGGAAAAGAAAAAAAAAATATGGCAAATGCGACTAAAAGTGGCACAGGCTGTGAAGTTGGCAACACAGCTGGAAGTCTATATAACTTGGCATCCAGAAGCAAACTAGTCTCCCTTGTTATTTATGAGAGCGCTCGGAACCAATTCACCTTGTTTAACAGCCCTCGGCCACATGTTCGCTTTGCATTCACTTCCAAGTGGTAAGATGGGAAAATCATTCCAAGTCCTTTCTCATTTTCATGCGAGCACATAAACATACATCACGCGGCGACGAAGAAAAGGATGCGGTTTGGCAGCACCTGCCCAAGTTTCTCCCACTAAAAAAAAAAGAGGAGGAGGAAATAAATAAATGTCAGCAACTTAAGAAGAAATGGAAACTGGTGGAAAAGTTTAAATCATTCCTGACAACAGCGCTGGGGAAACAAGGAAAGGAAAGAAGAGCACAAATGAAGGGGGAAAGAAAATGAAGCACTGCCTGACAGCTTTAGTTCCAGAAATATCTGTGGCGCAAAGATGCAGTGCAATTGCTTAGAAACAATTTAAAGGAAACTCTTAATCTTTCACACGGGGTAAAGTGAGTTGACTCCTGGCATTATTTGCAAGAAGGTGAAGTACCGTTCTGTCTTGACGTAAGTGTCAAGGGAAAATTGGTCCGGTAGACACAATGAAGTATACCTTTAACTGCTTATGAACACATTCTCTCATTTGAGGCTCCTACCTGAAAGCTGCCATCAGCCTGAGAAGCAATTAGCCCTCACTGACATTGACTGTCCTCAACAATGAATCATTACCTCTTTTCATGAAATGCGAAAACTTCCTCCTCATGTAACCTGAGGTCCAAGCCAATGATATCTTTGAAAGGCGGCGCATCACAGGCTGCTGCTCCTTTAATGAACCAACATTAAGAAGTGAGCGATTGCTTGCTCCGGTTCCAGCACAATAGATGGCACTTTGGGTGGCGGATAGCAGCGCAGAACTGTGAGCAGACTGATACTGAATCAAACTCACACCTGTGCCTGCCAATTATCCCCGAGACTTTGGCAGTGACAAAATATGGATGATAACCAAAAGAGCAGCAGAAAGAGGAAAACAACCCAAAAATGTACACCTAATAGTCACGGATGTGTAATTTTCACTTTTGTTCAAAATGTGTTTTTTTTTTTTTATTCAAATGCCACAAAACGAGATCCTATTAGACAAAGTTATTTTTGAAGGAAAGTAGAATGGAAACTTCATGAAGCAATCAATGGTGAATTCAGGAAACTGTCATGGCCCTGGAGGTTAGCTCAGTACTTTATCTTCTCTTGTCTTGTGTTTTTATGATTTATGTCTTTCTAGCTGTTGTTTCTGGCAACTGAGTCGGATTGCTAATAAAGCTCATTCTCAGTTATATAACTACCAACTCCCAGGAGACAATGAACCGGGAGTCATGACTTTCTGGAGGAGGCCATTGTTGGCGTTGTCCACCTAGTGACAATGTATAGAAGAACTATGACTGTGGTGTGCAGTGCAGTGGCAGCATTCCAGAAAAGCTGTTTTGACTGAGGCCGAATCAGAGCATTTTAAAAAGTTGCTTTTTTCCCACATTTACATGGAAACAGAGTCGCAGTATTTTCAAAAACTTGCACTTTCAGTGGCCATGACCGTTCTCATGTAAATGTCTGGTGTTCCTGCCATTTGTTGATTAATCCGACCCCTCGTTGTGCCAGCTGTGTCTCGTTTTCCTCTTCTTGTCTGTGGATACAGAGTGAGCCCTGATTTCTGCAATGTTTCCTTTTTGTTCTCTTGCTGGTTTTAGTTGTTTGCTTCACCGCTTTGGCTATTTTTATTTATTCATTCATTTATTTCTAAGGAGTGGGTATTCATGATTGTTTTTGGCAACTTCTGTTCGGAATAAATGTCAACTCAAGATTGGTTCAGTCTGTGGATGAACATTTCTTTGTCAAGCAGAAGGACAAATGCAACAACAAAAAAATAATAAGTAGTGACCGTGAATCATGGCCTGCATGGTAGGATAGTTGTCCGCACTCTCATCCCAGAGCAAGAGTAGCCCCGATTTGAATCTGATGCTGGAGCCTTTGAGTGCAAAGGTCACACATTTGGATTGCATGCAGCACATGTCCAAGAACAAGTGTTCAGGTTTGTTGGAGAATCAAAACTATCTGCAGGTGAAAATGATCATCATTGTTCCTGTGTTTGCAGGGACGTTGGACAAAACATAAAGGAATACTCTGAATCGAACATTCAGTCTTTCATCAAGTCTTACCGCTTTCCAACAATCATGGAGAATGAAATCCATAATAAATTGGGCAAAAAACTAAAATATTTCATCTCACTAAAAGGTCAACTTCTATGCAATAATTGGCAGCTATTAATAACAAAACGTATTTTTACATTTTGGTTGTACTTGTGCTTTTACCTGCAACTGAGCTTGACGGTAAGACTGTACAATGGAGTGAGGAAAAAAGATAAAATCACAGTTTGGTTTTCAGCAAATGGTGCTTCTTTCCAGCTCTCCTGAGATTTTGAGGCAAACTCCAGACATTCTAGAGTGGAGGATAAAAAACTAAGTACTTGGGATACGCTGAAGGATTATATGAACACATGTACGAGTTCTGTCTATCCACCAAAATTGAAGAAGAAAACCCATGTTCAGCAATGGGAATTGTATAAAAACTTTAATGGTCTCAGAGTACGAAGGAGGCTCGGTGGAGTAGTGGTTAGTACCTCTGAATAACAGACAGAAGACCTTGGTTTACTTCAGGGTATTTCTGTGAGGACTCTCCATGTTTTGTTTGGTTTTTTTGTTTGCTTCAGTAGGTTTTCTTGTCTCTCCATCCACCCTAGACACTGCTTTATCTTACTTAAGGTTGCTGCACTCAGAAGCCCTTCCCAGCTGACCATGGGTGAAGACAAAGTGCAGCTATATAGGTCACCAGTCCATCACAAGGCGACGGCCGAGGGACAGAAACACTCACACTCTCACTTATGGCCAATTTAGAGTCGCCAATTAGCCTAAAACACATGTTTTGTGGAGTGTTTGAGGAAACCAGGGAAACCCAACATATGCTCAGGGAGAACATGAAAATCCCAGCGAGAAAGCCCCTGAAGGTCCACAGTTGAACTGGAGACGCAAAACAGATGTAAGATGATGTGGCCACATGGTAGCATTGAGGTTAGCACTGTTTTTTCTCTGATATTTAAAGTAATTTGCAGATATTGGGTCACGGCCTGATTTAGAAGCTCATTTTCCAAAACACACAGATGAGAACCCATAAGGGGCAGTTCGTCAAACAAAGAAGACTTCATCTTATTTCAGGGACCATGGAAGAAAACATCTGGGATTTTATAGTGATTACAACAGGAGAGAAGTGGTGGTTGAAAGCACCTGGACCCTGGACCAACGACGCCAGCCTTTGATTATTTACAGAATGAAACAGCAAAGTTAGCAGAGAGAGTTCCACAAGTGCAGCAGTTCAGAATGTTGATAAATGACTATTCTGAAGTCTTTTCTTCTAAAAGTTGCAAATTCTTTGAAAGGTAATCCAAATGTGGATTAACACTGTCACCTCAGTCTCCTCCCATAATCTTAATACACTTAGCTGAGCGATTTGGTGAATTTGAAATGAACATAGGAGTGAATATTGGGGCATGTCTGAGTCTGTGAAAGGGTTCCCTGCATTCTGTCAGCGTCGTTTAAGATTGGCTCCAGTTCACTTAACCGTAAAGTGGATGTAAGAGGTGGATTGATGTTTGTTGAGAAACGACACCCAAAGCTTGAAAAAACAGGTCCTTACTGTCTAATTATTCATAAGCTAAATCTTGAGCAGATTTGCATATTTTCGGTCGTCCTCTCCAAAGTTTTAAAATAGCTTTTATATTATCTTCTATAGAGATCCCCATGAATAAAAAAACAACCTCTTTTTGCACATCTGCTCGGTTTGATAAAGACACTTTGGAGATAACTGATTTGCATTCAGAAAGTTATGCTTATGCATCGCTCATTGAATATCTTTTAAAGGAGAAAAACCTAAATGCTGATTCAAAGAAAAATCACCATTTGGGCCGAACACCCTGCAGGATAAAGCCTTTATCCAGCTCTTTGTGAGGTTGGACATGTTAATGTACCTCAAACAAATTTGCTGAAGTCATCAGCCTTCGCTTTTCTACAACCTTGAAGCCTTGAATAGTGAAACGTGTTGTTTAATACATTTATTCCCTTTTGTGAGATACTCGACTTTCTGTGAGGGTTCATCGTTTTCACAGAAGACCATCAGAAGACGTGTTTTTCAAATATCATTTCCACTGAAAAAGAGTGAGAGTGTGTACAGCACACCACCTGTTTGATGAAATTGATTCAGACATCATCCTGTGTTCAAAACTTTGGGGATTATGTTTATAGCTGAAATTCAAAAATTGAACATTGTGCACAGTGTTTTCAGTGTATGGTGTACAAGTTGCATCTCTCAGAGAATGGATCATAAAGAGGAAAAAAATATGTTTTTTGTAAGAAACACTTTTGTTATGCCGGTGCCCATGTGTAGCTGCACCAGTAATAAACCTTTTCTTCATCACGGTGACGGTTACTCCACTATTCTTCACAAGGTTTTCAGACACTGATATCTCTCCCTGCTGTGTAGAAACACACAAAAAAAAAAGTACACATTTTTTGTTTTTGGTTACTGTTGGCTCATCAGGCCCCATTTGAACAAAATTTTTAAATGACGATGGAAATCTTTCATTGTATTTTGGATGTCAGTTAACATGACAACAACGCTTGATGCAACTTTTTGGAAAATACACCCAAGGTGGAACTTTTTAAAAATGCTCTCACTGCATCTCAGGGAAAAAGAGGGGAAGCGCAACTTTTCTTAGATGCTGCTACTTCACATATGCACCATAGCCGTGGTACAATAACAGTAAGTGGCAGCCTCCAGAGTGTTGTGATTCCCCATCCATATTCTGCTGGACTTGGTAGTTTTTGAGTTGAGAGTTTTCAATCGCAGCAATCAAAGCACGGTTAACGTTTATAAAGCATTGTACTCTGCATCCATATGGGTGTGGTTTCACTGCAAAAATAAACAACAGCACCCACTACTGGCCAGACCAGAAAACACTTTTCAGCATTCATGGTTTGGATTCATATACTCAGGCCAGAGGTTATTTTGCCTACCTTGACATGTTTCGGCTGCCAAGCTGCAGCCTTCCTCAGAAGTGTCACGTGATGTTGTCTGGTCGGCTGATTTATACAGGTTTTGGCGCCAGCTTCCTACTGGGTGCAGGCCTAATGAACCTTATCGGACTTTTCAGCATTTTGGCCATTTCCAGGTAAATGAACAACGATTTCAGAACAGCGCCTTGTAAATGTCAGACTTCTTTGAAATGAAACGAGAAAGACGCTTGAGACACTGTCATGTAACGTACAGTGCCTGGTGGTTGATAGATAGATAGATAGATAGATAGATAGATAGATAGATAGATGGATAGATGGATGGATAGATAGACAGATAATATATGACCATTCATATACACACCATATGTGAACACATGAAGAAAATTTCATTGCAAATAGCACTTACATTAATATATTTTGAAATATAAGTTGCTTCTTTTTATAAGTCACAGGACCACTGAGAAAACTTTGTAAACTGTGACTTGTAGTCTGAAAAAAAACATTAAATGAAATGCATACTTATGAAAGGGAAAGTGAGATAGAAATTAAAGCCTGTTCTATTCTGACAGTTTTATTTTCAACATTTAAATTGATTGTTCCTTTTACTGCTGTTCACAGTATTTAAGAGCACTCCATGTTAAGTTTGTTACTTTTCATGATGCAAATGCTGTAAGCGTCTGTTTCAAGCTTGTTTTGCCTCTTTGCATGTTATATGAATATCAAGATGAATATTAATTGCAAGCATTCACAGTCGAGTTAGAAGGTTTGCACAAGATCAGATGACGTGGGCTGTTCGCTTGCTGCAACTACACTCGTTCCCATGCAATCTTTCCCTGTATGCTGCAATGTTGTTTTTCTAAATCAGCTGCAATTAGAGCATTTTCTAGCCTGGGGGCAATCATGCCATCTACCCGGGCTTCTAACCTCTGGAGCGAGCTGCCTGAGGAGAGCTGGGAGACTCTGTCAGTCCATGCACTCTTTTAATATGGTGTATATTCGACTGTAAGTGCAATGGTTTAGTAGCTGAAAGGCTCCTTGTTCCTTAATCGTAACTTGTAACTCAAATGGATTTTGAAGTGCATCCATGACACGTAGTCGGAGAAATATGCAGTTTAATTCTCTATTAAAATCAAATCTTGTGAAATCAGTATTCTGCCAATTGTTCCTTTTCAGTGTATTCCGTAAATGATCATTTTTATGGCTTAAAGCCCACAGAAGGTATTACTCTCAGATTTCAGTTGTAGTTTAATTTCTCCACTCTCATCTAACCAACATCATTTAGTCAGAACTGTAATAGAGATGACCCCACAATGATCCCATGATTGTTTCACTATTTGTTCATTGGTGCCGCCATGAGAATAAGAGATAAGGGGATAAAGATTCACCTTTCACATTCTTGTGTTTCTCCTCTCAGCACTTCCCCCGCTGCAGTCATTCCTCTCCACACCGGCTCAGCAGTAGCTTCAAGCAAACCATAAATAATTCATTGATTGAAACTGACACAATGAATACCAATTCTTTCATATTGTTCCACACGATCATCAAGGCTGATTGCTTAACCTGAGGTCATCAGCGTTATTGGTAGCAATAAGTTTGCAATATTAAACAGTCAGTTTGGACTTTTGACACCGAGGTGGTCCGGAAAGCTAATGGAAACATGCTGCTTTGGAAAATAAAGGAGCACGAAGACAGCTGTGAAGTCTATCACTATTATGACTGCATCATGGCAAAGTCTGAAACATCGCAGCGAGCATTTGCTGATGGTTACATTTTTTTAGACCGCCGTTCCACTGCCAGAAGTGAATTCAAGATCAGTGACGACATTGGCAGGAAGTACTGGAACAAGCACGGAAATAGATTTGGCTCTCTGCAGGGGGGCAGCTCCAAAACTGCAGCCATGGGACGGTATTGTTTGCTTTAATTACAGACTCCGGGTTTGAACACCAGCTTATAATCATGCGGGACTCTCAGTGCAACTGGATACACATCAGAGCAATTGGATTTGTAAAATGAGGATTGGCTCTACACTGATGATCAACATCTGAAAGTTCACCAGCCTAATTTCACCATCCAAACTGCAGCGAACTCAAACAATAAGTTTGGCCTTTTATATACTTAAACCACCACTTTACATGATTGAACTAAATATTAGTAAACTTAATTGCAGGAAAATGTAAATTTGTCTTCTGTATCAGTGTATGCATGGTTTTGTTGATGGGTGTTGTTCTGCAAAGATAACAGATATATAACTCATTATATAATTCAGCTGGTTGAGCATAAATGTAAATAGATACAATGACTGCAGCTTGTAAATTAGTTCAAAACTTGCACTGTTGCACACAAACATGAAAAAAAGCAGCATAAATGAAAAACACCAGTCTCAACAAACATCAGTGGATGAGAAAGGAACCAAAATCACTTCTTTAAACGTCAGTATGAGGCTGCTTTTGAGCAGTTTAGTGGATTCCTGCTGTAGCCAGTAACAAGGCAGCCACAGCTGCAAGAGCAGTCAACTTGTTGCTGAAACTGAGGTTTCCATGTTGAGATTAACAAGAAACTGTTAACATGTTTTCTTAATTTATTTTATTAGTTTTGAGTACTGATACGTGACATAGCTGGACCTGATAGGAGGGACAGAAAGACAGGTAGAGAGACAGAGAGTGAAAGAAACAAACAAGTGAACAGACAAGCAAACAGCAACAAAAAAAAAAAAGGAAAAAAGAGTGGAGAGAAGGAAGAGAGCGCAAAGATATGACGGTCTTTTAATTAATATCGACACTCCAGACGAGCAGCTACTGCACCTGCATAAAGACATGACAGAGGGCATCCTGCGGACTTTTGTTGGAGGTTATAGCTGATAGTGAACTGAGGCGGGCAAACCGAGGATCCAGGTATCCAGCAACCCTGGCATCTTGTCTTCCTGACTTGGTCAAAACTTTTTCCAGAAGTTTCAGATCCACATATTAAGAAGACCCAAAACAATTTCCATTTGTTTAGAGTTTGTTTTCTATGTTCTGAGCTCTCATCTGGTTCCAAAATGACATTCATTCGTTTCTCCATGTTTGCTTGTGGCTCTGTGGCTGTTAAATGTCACTACGATCACTATTTCCAGTAGAAAGTCCAGGAAGTTAGTCACACAACACGGAATAGTTTGAACAGAAAGAGTTTGCCACAAAGTACCCCACAAAAAAGGCAAATTGCTATTTTTTTAACTCTCGGACTTGGTAGGGATTAAGTAGTGAGGTATTCTGTGCTGTTTAATGAGACTTTGAGTTGTTTTACTGCTAAACAGTCGTACTCTAGCTTTTCTCAATGTTTCCCTCATTAAGAACTAGTCTCACTGACAAAAAGAGCAAGCGTCTCTGTAAAAATGTCAAACTGTTACCCAACAGCTTTCCTACGAGCGTTTTCTGCATCACAATAGATTTGTTTGCCCAGGAGTTCTTTCTCACTTCCACTGAGCGTAATGTGTCATGAAGAGGACGCCTCCCTTATCTAAATTGCTTTGATATTGTTCACTTCTGTCACCGTTAACGCATTTATGGTGGCACGTCAATATGCGAGCATAATAGATAAGAATTTATTTGTTGAGGTGTGAGCCGGGAAGAGAGGGGGATTCTTGCGAGGCGCCCGTACAAACACTCACTTTTTACCGCTTCAGTGAAACAGAGAGAGAGAAGACAGACAGTATTTTACTGACAGCTCTTTTGCCGACAGAATTTTATCAGTTCTTGGAAAAGCTTGTAAATAGAATAGAATAGAAATGCTTTTAATTATTAATCCCTGAGGGAAAATCTACTATTCCTCAGAAATCGCTTTCAACATGTTGGTCGATTTTTGTGGATACAGCATATTTGAGTCCATTAAATGTGTGTTTTTGCAACACATGCAGGGAGGATTTACATTTCGTTTGTGTCTTACCATCAGAAAAGCAGATCGTCTTCAGTCGGTCAGCAGCTCTGTCTCCTCACCCGATATTTGACTCTCAGATTACATTTAATCCACCGAATATTGGCACATCTGATACTTCCAGACGGTCTGCAGCATCACCTGTGTGCATACAAAACATTGCATTTTAACAGACAATACCTCCAGATGGCCGCCACCTTTTCTAGAGTTCAAAACTCCATAATTCTGTCAACTGTTTAAAATGCCGCCAATACTTTTTTTTCTAAACAATCTTTTTAAAAAAAGTAATTGACAAGCAGCCCTGAGAAGAAAAGATTCAATTTGCTTGGAATACACAGAATGACACATACTGTCTTTTATTCACACCGACTTTGAAGTTCCCCTCTGGTAACCTCACAATCAATTTGAAAAACCTCAAAAAGCCTCCGAGTAAATTGTGGGTTTACAAGACAAAGCATGAGTAATAACCGATTCCTGCCAACTGAAAGAGGCAAGGCTGCATGGTAACGACCACACATGTGAAACTTATTTTGGGCTGAGGTGCTGCCGTTTTACTTTGTGAAGCGACTGTTTTTTTTTTTTTTTTTTTTTTATTGTGCCTCTGATGGCACTGAAACAAGCAATGGTGAGACATTTATTCAACTTTCTGGCTGAATTGGTGCGTATTTTACAGTTTGTCCCACTTCTTCCAGATAAAATCAACTTTCATTTCACTTATTCAAATTGTGGACTACGTTAAATTTGCATTTTTAAAAAAAAAAAAAAAAAAAGAAAACACAATATGTTGAAATTGTGGATGATAGCCAATAATCCGATCTGTCTTTTCCTTTGGTGCACAGAAGCACATTAAATCAACCCAGTGGTGTGACTTTATATATTCCCAGAGCACTTTGTTTTGCCTCTCCAGCTCTGTACGTCTGCGGCGTCCGCATCCTGACAAGATAATAACCTATACGTGCAACATGTTGACATGACAGACTACTCAGACATTACTCAGTACCAGCAAGATACAATAACACAGATCCTGCTCTCCCTCGTGCAATATGAATTTCTCCCAGCATCAGCACAAACAGCTCGCACATAGCTGGAGACACACACACTCACACACACACGCACACACAGCCCCAGGCAGTCGCTGCGTCAGCACGTGGGACAACAGGTGTGTGCGCCCAGCACCGCCGTGGTCCCCGAGCTGCTTGGCTTCATGCAGGGGGTCAAAAGGTCACGAGGTCATATAGCTTTCAAGACGTCTTTGTTGAAATGTACCAAAAGGACCTTTTAGCCTCTGATGACCCCATTAACACTGTAAAATGCAAACTCAAGTGCATGAAAAGCTGTGGCCACAGGATATTAGGGAAAAGGATGGCAGAAGGTTTATATTTAAGTATTCTGTGCAGCTGGTTATGTTTCCCTGCTGTCCAAGTTCCAGAAATATACCAAATATTTTTCTTGTTATTGGAATGTACTGTTATCTCTAGTAGGTAATTATGCCTTGCAATGTCTTACCTTATAAATGTTTTTTTAAACCTCTTGTTTTCCTCTGTCAGAAGTTCTGCTCTTTCTTCATGGTGTAAATGAAAACAACAAATGCCTATAAACCCTTACGCAATCCAGTCTAAAACTTCATTCTGGACATATTGTACCGACATCTCATATCCAGTTGATTGTGGTGAAGATATTTTTGCACTGACACAAAGTCAAATACACAAATCTCCTGCCGACTACTTAATGTTTCTCACTGAGGATATGCAGGTAACCACGTTGTTTCTTAGTTTTAGTGCTCCAGAGTTAATCGAAGCCCAGGTTTTGGGAGGTTGTCTGGCTCCTTTTGGCTCTGGCTCTTGTTTCTCCTCAGCCTTTTTCTTCTTTAGTTTGTTTTTCTGCTCTTCTCTCTCCACGCACACACACCCATCAGTCACAGCAGTGATGACACTGAACGCCACATTTTACTTGTTGAGGTTTTGTTTGATTAATTTGAATTTGAGTTTGAATAAATATTCTTTTCTGCTATTGATATCTGGCATCCTTCCCCTAGTTGTTCATGGACTCAGGCCAAGTTATGAAGACATCATAAATCTGACTGCAGTGTCGTTAGACTTCCCAACCAAACACTTGTCAATCAGTCCCACCTCCAATCTGGAAGGAGGAGATACTGAATCCACAGCTATTTGTCATTCTTCTCGCATTAAAACAACTAGAAAACAATAGCTCCTGCACTTGAGCAGTTGCTGTCTCTCATCTGTGGTCCTAATATTCCAGATTGCCGGCCAGCTGCAGCCATTCGGGCCCATTCATTGGTATGTATTAGTTGTAAAACACTGCCAGGTTTGCCACTGATAGTCACAGTTTTGCATTTCCAGAGTGTATTTTTGCATTCATAGAGATTCTACAACTTACAGTAAAGAACTGAATAAGAAAAACATCTTTCATGCTTTTTGCACCTTTCAAATGAAATATCTGACCCGTTCATGACAGATGGACAACACATGCATGAGTCAAGTTACAGTCCAGGATCTAATCTCAGAATCCTTCACCCAACAGTCACTGAGCTGAAAAGACATCAGGTGAACGCTGAGGAACGGTTCACCACTGAGCTTGATCTTGTGTGGAAATCACTGGTGCCTTTAGTTCTACGATAATGTAGCTTAAGAACACCGAGACATTTCATGGCTGTTGAGGGGTATTTGGATCCACTGTAAAAAAATCACATCACACTGCAATGTTTAGGCAGTTCCTGTGTGGACTCAAGACATTTGTCATGCTTTGATACTCGAAACATCCTGAAGGAAGATCCATTCTTGTGGTTTCACGTTTCCTCAGTTGCGTGTTTTGGCGCTATGTTTTGGAGTACGTTTTACAGAAGACAACTGACACTCTTAGTTCTGGACACTCGTGGATTTTTTTTGCTAGAGTAAGGCAAACGAGGACTGCCGTTTGGGAGACCTAAAGAACAGAATGACAGGGATGGAGGAATTCTCCAGGATAAATGGCATGATTGTTCCTGGGCACCACTTCAAACCGCGGCCTCATGCCCAGGCAGTGATAGCTGACAATGGAAGGGATCCTGCTGAGCGGAACGATAAATCAGAAAAGCAAAAGCTGGCTGCTTTCATCCACTCAAATCATACTTTATTCATCCTCTTGGGGTAATTCTCTGCATTTATCTATCCTATTTCTAGCATGCGTTCTAGGTGGGCAGCCATTACAGCGCTCGTGCAGCAGCTGAGTTTTGGGGGGGCGTTGCTCAGGGGGCTACAGTGCTAACCTGTCAGCTATCGAACCAGCGAATGTGAACTTGCTTCTCCAACCTGCTACCGAGAATTTTGGCCCCAAGACACTATCAACACTTACAGTCAGAAATACAGATGATATTAAAACACTGAATATCACAACACAATAAAAAAGCTAAAGCGGGCAAGCAAAGCTAAGCAGAACAGGATGCGAGAAGCAGCTCCTCTCAAACTACCATCACACATGAGTAACATTGTCCAATCAGTTCAGTTTTATTCACACAGCACCAATTAGAGAAGAGATATCTCATCTTGCTTCCACAGCAAAAAACACAACACTCCGGATCAGAGAGCAGTGGAAAGGATGAAGTCCCCTTCACCGCAGCTCAAAGGAATCCCCGTAGAAGCACAACCAGGGGGGTGACTTTCTGCCATCTCAGTTGAAGTTAGGGGATAAAAGAGGTAAAAGAATAGGAAGAGAGGAAGGCGGGAGAGAGTGACATCTGTGAGACAGACTGCAGCTTGAGAGCTTTGTGGATTTCACCAATTCTTGGTTGTGTTCTGGTTTCTTTTGTTATTTTTTTTTCTTTTACTTCTTTATTTTTTGCAGACCAGCTTCTGTTTGGTAGAGTTCTGTTTTTGTTAAAGTTTTCTTTTACTACAAAATGCATCTTCCTTTAACTAATTAGAACTTGGCCTTTTTTACTGTGTTTTGTCCCTCAACTCCAGAACAACTAAGGAAGAGTTAGTCACCACTATGGGGGCAACGTGTTCTGCTGGGACGATTTGAGTTGAGGACCAACAGGTGAACTGATCGCTGACAAGAACTATGTGAACTGTGGACACATGCAGCCAGTGGGGAGACAGTGAGGCACAGATGGCAACCATCAGGATGAGGAAGCAGAGAACATGAGAAAATCACAAGGTATTTGAGACGAATGGGAAACAGGATGCAAGACATTAACTTGAACACATGAAACACAAAGTGTGTTATCAATTTAATGCTCAACTAAAAGTTAAATGGGAAGACATGAACCTTAACCCAAAACTAAAACCAAAAGAAAATGTTTTACGAGGAAATCAGGAACCATAGCTTAAAGAATCTTAACAACACACATTTATTATAGTAATACCAGGATCATTGTTTGATTTCCAAAGTTAACTAGCACATCTGTGGCCATGCACAGCTGTGTATTGCTGTTTTAGAGCCAGCAAGTGTCCAACATTTCACTCCAAAAATCAGATTCTCCTTCATTTCTTGCTACTTGCTGAATGTCATATTTGGTGCTTGTGTACGCAAAGACAGCTCTGCAGGCTGTTTCCACTCTGGAAACTGAGAAATCAAAATTTGTGTGAGAGGTCCTGACTCTGAATGACCCCAACGCATGACGAGGACGCCATCATTGTTTCCTCACCCTCTGCCTGTGTGGCTGAACACGCATCTCAGTCTGGCCCGGTTGACTGATGGATTTCCAAACTCTGCATCAGCCAAAGCTATTAAGTGGTCTGCTGGAGCGAAATGGTTTCACCGTTGTCGAGGTGCTGCAATTGGCTCAGCAAATTCCTGCCTGCTATTGTCTCAGACCTCTGTGACTAAGTTAATTTCTTGCCAGACAAGCACAAACACGTATATGCTGACACACACACAACAAATAACAAGTGAGAAATACAGCTATTCCCATTCCTAACAACATCTTTTGTTCCCCCTCATTATCACCGCTGAATTCAGATGGAAGAGGTGACCAAATCGAAAGATTTCCACTCAAAGCTGAGGATTTTTTTTGCCTCCCTTTGTGTGACTCATGTTGTTTGAGGCTCTTTGTAATGAATCTGCTTCACGCCTCATCACTCATGTGTTTCAAGTCTCCCGGTACCTGCTGTCCTGGCCTGATTTTTGATTACTGTATTCTACTCTCAGTTTGAGATGATAACAGTAAATCAGATTTTAAGATTTCGCGGCATAGTGGGATTGACTGGGTATCAAAGAAACATGGAGGGTGTAACACCGCTCTGATTCCTCCTGCACTCTTATTTCACCCGCGTTCTACATTATTCATGTTCATATTTAAGTCCAGATATAAAGCCTGTCTTTACATTTATGGTGGCAGGCTGGGCCGACCCAGAGGAATTCCGGCCCTGTGTGATTTAAGTGCCTGACATGGTTGGCCAAATACAGAACTGGATTTCCCAGTACACAACACACAGAATGCAGTTATTTCCCATAAGACCTTTTGCACACACCAGGGACCCACAGCAACAGTGATGAGACAAAAGAAGAGCTGCGAAAGAAAAGACAACTCTCTGTTTTATTCCAGGTCCAGTGTGTTCAATACAGTGCTTGACAATGAGGAGAATTCAGTAGATTTGGGAAATAATGGTCTAAGTGAGGTCTCAAAAATGCAGTGACATTCAGAACAACATTCGGAAACCAGGAATGATATAGGGTGACAACATACCTTAAGCCCTAACTTGTCAGTGTTGTTTAAATGTAAAACACTCATATGTTTAAGATAACCAGTTTGACTATTTAACCTAAACTAAAAACTTAATTCATTCTACAAGTGTCACAGTGTGCGTGAATGAATTTGTTGGACTGGTGTTACAATGTCGATTGTATTTTTTGCCAGTGTATTTGTGCTTTTGGAGGGATTTGGTGGCATTGTGTAACAGTGGCTAGCAGTGCCATTGGTTTGCATGTTTACCCTGTGCATATGTGGGTTTCTGTTGCAAATTCAACTTTTATCCAAATGTGTGTGTGTGCATGTTTTTGAGACTGTGTGGCTCTGGATTGGCCCTGTAAAGAGCTGGTGACTTATCCAGGGTGTGCACTGCCTCAGCGCATAATCAGTTGAGATCAGCTCCGGTGCCGGTGGCTCTGCGTTCGATAAAGCAGCATAGAAGATGGATGAATGGCTTTACTTTGTTTTCTTTGTGTATGTTTAGCTGTGGTTATTCCCTCTATCCAAAAACATGCACGTACGTGCACATAGACCGTAGGTAAACGAATTATGTTTCTCATGAATTACAGCCCTTACAAGCTGAACCCGAACTATTTGAAAAGGTGGGCGGATGGAAGAAATAATGAATGGGGACCAAAGATCGTTGCACGACTCAATTCACACGTTTTCTAGCAAAGAGCCAGGCAGCTCGGGTGGAAATCACACCACCGCTCATGTCTGAACTCTGACTGTGGCTGGAGGTGTGTTGAGTTAATGAACCATTGTTGACACATTTGTTTCGCATATCAGTTTCTCCAAGACAGGTTTTCAGCTTGTTAACACCCTTTTCTTTCTTTTTGGCACAAACACAGAATACAGACTTTAGCTGTAACTGTCAAATCCATACATGGTGTTTAACTGAACATGCATCATATATATGATAAGGTGGGATGACAGCCAGGCTCACTGATCAATGAGGCGACAATGTCAGTAAATGGATTTTGTTGGAAATGCTGAAGTATACATGCAAGCTTCTGAAAGAGGATTAGGGCCTCTGAAAAGAAAAGTAAGTGTGTAAACATTTTTCTGATTCAGATATTTTTCCTCAGAATTGAGGAAAAATGTCTGGAGAGATGGTATATTTTGTTTTGGTCTGGGTTACAAAGTTACAACAAGTTACAGGGTATGATCCAATTTCTTAGATGTTATAGTTTTTGAACTTTCATTGATTTGTGGGGACTCTATGGGAAAACCTTGCTCAAAAATTCTCCTTTACTCACTAAGTTGCTGGATTTCATTTAATTTTCTTGGTTTTCATCAGTATTCTTTGCAATCTCAATTCACAAAGGACAGCAAAAAAAAGTCAATCTGGAGAAATAATGATCTCTGATGCAGTTGTTCTACCTGTGTATTATCCAGTCATAATAAACTTCTCAATAGTTTGTGGAATATAGCTCAGGGCTTTGGGGAAATTAAAGAAATTCAGCAGGAGTTGCATGACAGTGCAGAGGGTGAGAACACTGGAGGACTTTCAGAGTCTCCAGTCTGTCCCATCCATTGTAGCGGATGGGATCGAGCTGCACGGCTTCTCCGTCTGGGGGCCTTATCTGGCTGTGGGGCGCAGGACTCTGCTGTCTCTATTGGTATGGCGATAGAGGAAAGGCCTGTCTACCCAGATAAAACCTCCCTCTGTTCCCCCCGCAGCACCATCAGGCGTCCTGTTTGCTGCAGGCATTGTAAAAAATGCTCCCACAACCATTAGACGTCAACACGTCTGCTGGTGACAAGCTGGCCTCCGTGACTGGAGAAGATAAAGGACGTGTGTGTGTGTGGGGGGGGGGAGACGGAAAGAAACGGGTAAACAGGTATACAGATGGCAAAATGGTGGAAGGTGACAACAGCGGGACAGGGAACTGATGGAGAGTCAATGAAAGATATACATTTCCCAGAGTAAATGACTTCAGAGTCCAATCTAATAATCCCGTTAATGGTGACGTTCTGATGGTCCAGCCCAAAACTTTTTTAAGAACCAAACTTTCCTGGAGAGCTGCCATTTATCTACTGTTGAGAGGTTGAGACAGACCGCAGTAACACATCTGATCAGACTTCATAACACAACATGCGTTACTCAATCCTGTCAGTGTTTTTCTGCTTCCGATGTGAAAGTCTGAAGAACATTTTTTGCTATATTTTCTTGTCATGTCACTCGGATTGCAAAATACTTTCCCTGCCCGCTTTGCGCAAAACAATAAAAATGTTTCTTGGTATCGTCTTTGACAGGTATAACTGAGACCGTTTCTGCGCGTTGTCTTCCCACCTGCCGCCTTGCCACGGTGTCAGTGTATTTATCAGCGTCGGGAGTCATGTTTTATTAAGTCACTTATTACTGTAATGCAGCTGCTTCTGTCAGTAATGCTTATGACTGATAACAACTATAAAATTATAACGCAGGGACAATTACTAAAGATTCACTAAACTCCAGTTCGCAAAGCAAGGACACCTCATTAATCACAGTAATTCAGACCTCCTGGCAGCAACACGACGGTAAGTAACATTAACGAGAGTATAAGAGCTGTAACTTGATGTCTGCATATTAGTGCTTCACTTTAACCGTTTCGTTGCTGCCATTGTTTCTTCTTCTCAAATGCCTCCAAACGAACTAATATTCAGCAACTTAAAATTAACTTAACGGATAAATGAGTGTTCAAACTGACCCAGTAATAAACCAGTAATTCAGTCAGTATTTGATGAATTGAAATCAAAGTAACAATAAACTCACGATGCATTACTCAGCCGTCCTAGTTGCTCCCTTGTTCCAACCCTGCATTTCTCTTTTTTATTTTGTAGTCAATGCAACTGCTTAATTTAGGTGTTTGCTTCCTGCTTGAGTTGCTTTAGCCTCTATTTTCTGTTGCCACCTGCTCCCTAATATCTAATCAGCCTTTCAGGTATTTAGAGAACTGCCTTCCATCTCCGCACTGCCAGATAGTCTCAGTGCCTTGTTAAAGAAGCTGTCCAGCCTTTCCTACTCACTGCGTTTCTCTTTGTGTGTGACCTTGGCGTTGTGTTTGGGGGTTTCTACCTGTTGGACTGCGCTCTGTCGGGACTGTGAAGTACCGGTAAGTCAAAAGATTTGAAAATTGAATCGGCTCTTTCTGTGATTCTTTCATCTACACTTGGTCCGCTGGATTTTTTTTCATTTTACTTGGGCAAGTTAACGTATTTATTACCCGTTCACACCTCTACTGAGTGCTGGCACAGTGCTAGCTGTGCAAAAAAACAAAACTTTTCTGAAACAAAAATGCAGAAACAGTGTGTTTTCACATGTAACATTGTTGTGTAAGGCCTAAATGCTTTATTCTGAATAAAAGTAGGAATAAGTCCCAAATACAGCAAAGTGGAGCTTCATTCAAGTTGCTGCAGAGATAAAAAAATAAGCATGTTAAAATGTGTCCTTGTTCTTCACTTTATCTGCAGTAGATGGTAAAACTCTGCTTCCTGCAGTCTGACTCTGCTCTGGTGAACACTCTTTCAAAAGTGTTGGAGAAGGCTATCTTGAACAAGATGGAAAAGTATCTGTTAACATCTGACTACCAATTTGGCTTTAAACCCAAGCATGGAACAGACATGTGCATCTTTGCTTTGAAAGAGACCTTGGATCTTTATAGTAGACACAACACCATCATCTTCATGTGTTTTATTGATGCATCTAAGGCCTTTGATTATATAAATCATAAAAAGTTGTTTGAGAGACTGTGTAACAGAGGTGTTCCAAAACGCCTGGTGAGGATCCTTGTGTTTTGGTTTGCCCACCAGTTAATGTTTGTTAAATGGGGTAATTGTGTCTCTATGCCTTTCTGTGTGTCTAACGGGGTGCGGCAAGGCAGCATTTTGTCTCCCTTTTTATTCAATGTATATATGGACGACTTATCAAGACTGTTAAATGACTGTGGAACAGGCTGCAGGGTTGGCTATCATGTCATCAACCATCTGATGTATGCTGATGACCTTGTAATTTTTTGTCCATATAGCGCTGGACTACAGGAGCTGTTGGAAGTGTGCAACAAGTATGGAACTGACTTTGATATAAAATATAACTCAAAGAAAAGCACCATTATGATTGTTCGGAGCAGAGAGGACGCTAAACTGACCTTCCCAGACTTCCTTCTGTCGGGTAATAGGCTAATGGTCACTGAGGAATACAAGTACCTGGGGCATTACGTGACTGCAGACCTGTCGGATGATAGAGACATTTATAGACAGTGTCGTTTGCTCTATGGACAGGCCAACATGCTAATCCGCAAATTTGGAATGTGTACACCAGTGGTGAAGATCAGACTTTTTAAGGCCTATTGTACTCCAATGTATACAGCTCACCTGTGGAGGCGCTATAAGAGCAGCAGTATGCACAGACTTACCGTGGCGTACAATGATGCCATGCGCATGTTGTTAAGGTTTCCGCGATGGAGCAGCGCGAGCCAAATATTTGTGAATGCAGGGGTGCCCACCTGTCCTGCTGTGCTGCGAAACCTGATGTACCGGTGCAAGTGCAGGATGTCTGACTCTGAAAATAGCATTATAGCTGCACTGACCAACCCTGGACTGAGCTCAGTGGGATACTTTTCTAGCTTTTGGACTCATTGGTATTTGAACCTGTTTAGAAAAGCTTTTTAACTATCTGTTTGTATGTTTCTTTTTTTGATATGGACCTATTGTGTCCGAAATAAAGGTTTGATTGATTGATTGATTGACTATGTTCCAAAGTTCAATAATTTCAGCAGACATTACCGCCTCTTACATGTCCAACACTGCTGAAAATTCCGCTGCAGGAGGACCATGCAAAACCAAAAAATTAAACTCCAACAAATGTCGAAAACAGATCAAAATTTGTGAGACGATTTTCTAATAAGTGACGATATGAATCAGTCAACAGACTGACCCACATGGTACAGTACCACAACCTGCACTTTATTCAGAACACGCCGAAAACAGGAGACGAGTAAACAAAGCAGAAGTTACTCTACCAAGTAACTAGTTTTTGCTACATGGGGGTGTTTTTGGCCAACAAGCCTGATAATTACCTTTTTGTTAAAGTGTTGGATTGATGCCAGAAACAAAAACACCCACACGAAAAGTGCAGAGAGCAGCTCAGCAGGCTAACAAATGCAAAAGACAAGTGAATAGCTACAAACTGCAAAGAATGAATATTGTGATTATTTGCCCACAATAAGAATTGCTGCTGAATACAGTTTGTGTTTCTAACATAAATGCGTCTGTGTAAAGGGAACACACCTTTTTAAAATAATCTAATTTGTTGTAATTGTATTCATGCTGGAAGCGGTCACATAGTGATTCAAATCTTTGTTATTGTTATTATTATTATTATTATTATTATTATTATTGTTGTTGTTGTTGTTGTTGTTGTTGTTGTTGTTGTTGTTGTTATTAATTGTTGATAATGTTGCAGTATGCATGAACATTTCCAATACACTGCTTTTAACGCAAACTGTGATCTTTCTGAGTGTGTAATGGCTTTGGACTGATAGAAGCAGGAACCACAAGACGGTTCAATTCTTCCTTATAAAAAAAGGACATTTTCCCCCCTAACACCTCATCTAAGAAAGTTTTAGCAGTGCTCTAAAAAAATGCATGTGAATTAACTATCTAACTATAAAACTATCTATATTAAATCTGAGGAGGCCTCCAGAGTGATGTGATGAAGAAATCTTGAAACAAAGTGAGCCTGATAATCACATTATTAATGACTGCAGAATAGCTGTGAGGTGTTTAAGGCCGGGTTTTGTAGGCATGACACTCCCAAAAATGAGATTTCCCACTGTATTGTATTAAAATATTAAGATTAATGAATCTTGTTTAAGTGATCCTAAGACAATGAATTGCTCTCATTTCCCCACTTGTCCCTGAGTTTCCTCTTGTTTAAACACTCGACGTGTAAAGCTGCAGTCAGACTGACTGCTGTTTGAAAGTGAATTATCTCGGCTTTCAAAACGTCCCTCTGTGGAAATAATAGTTCCACTGTAATTTCATTTCACCAATTCAAATGACAGAATTGAGTTAGAGCTGGAAACAATATTTTAAGACTCGGCAACACTTTGCGGCTCGCTGCTGCAGACACACAGCGTAATGTCATGATGAAAGACGTACTGAGGTGTGACAGGGAACACACAGGGACGGCGGCGGGAACCCCCTGAGTTTAGCACAAAGGAGGAAGGCGGAAAGGAGGGACTTGAGAGGAAATCCTAATCAGTGTCATGGGACTGGTTGTAGTCCTGTCATCTCTGCTACAACACACTGATCCACCCTCAGAGAAGAGCCCACGTCGTAACAAACCGGAGATCACATGACACCTGTGGGGCGTATACATCACACAAACAGCTGCTTTGTTCCCCGTCAGCTCCAGCTTTTCATAAACTGCCCTGGTGTCTGTGATTTCACACAGATTTCAAAGATTTACTGTGCAGCAACTAACCAGAGGGCAGTTTGGTATTATTCATGGGATGGTCTCTCTCTCTCTCTCTCTCTCTCTCTCTCTCTCTCTCTCTCTCTGCTCACTTGTTGCATGTCTTGATCCAGACAATAAACCACAGGAAACTACACTGACCCACCCAGACAGATGATGTGAGCACCCACGACCTTTCTCTGAGGGATTACTTTAACTTTTTTGTGAACTTTCACAATTTCTTTTTTTTCTTTTTTTTGCGGTTCATTTATCTTTTTATTTACGATCATTTGTCTTCCAGTAAAACTTTAAATTGGCTCCAATAACTGAATCTGCCGGCGTTTCGGTGTCAGACAGATTATGGGACCACACCACTGAGTAGTGTTTAGTGCTCCTGCTTCCCATCCCTGGTTTAAGTGAGAATAGTTTTGAGTGGCACTTGCATATTTTCCCCTGTGTGTGTGTGTGTGTGTGTGTGTGTGTGTGTGTGTGTGTGTGTGTGTGGCTTCTGGTTTCCTCCCTCAATCCAGAAAAAAGCTCTTCACAGTTAAGTCACGGCTCTAAAATGTTCCACAGGTGTGAAGGTAAGCTTTCTCTGCCTGCGACCGTCTCTCTGTGCTGGTCCTGTGATGAACTCTCACCTGTCGTCGGTTAAACCTGCCTCCAGCCGCGCTCACCCGCGGCCCCTCACACACACCATTAGGTGTCGCGGTCAACTCCTCAGTCACTGACCTCCCTTGAGCTCCATTTCGTCTCCCGACTTACGTTAAGTGCTCCATTTATCTGTCACTCAGGTATAATATTATATTGGATGCAGTGCAGTAAATCAGAGGTTAGCAGTCCTGCCTCAGAGCAGCCAGACCCCCGACTCAGCGTCTTCTCCCTTTGTGTGTGTTTAAGCTTTCAACAACACTTCAGGTCACTCACACTAACTAATGACTGTGTGGATATCATCTTTCTCACTATCCGTGTTAGTAAAGTATGGATGACCTTTACAAGACGTCCTTTCTGCACACCGTCTGCTGGCTTCGACTCCAACTCCTCGCAACCAAAAAAACAAAGACCAGAAGACGAACATGGGCATTGCACCTTGAGAAAAAATGTACACAATTAATCATATTGCTTATCTTAATGAGCTTAAATTTCCCAGTTTGACAAATTGGCTGCAGTTGGTGTGGATAAAACTGTAATCTGTGCATTTCAAACCAGCAGCACCTTCAGAGTGTCGGCAGCTACGTGAACACTTGGAGCACAGTCAATACAGTTGAAACGGATTCTGGATCGTGTTGAGGGTAATTAGTCATCACCTCGTTGTGACCTTCTGGGATGATCTAACAAGCACAGTCTTGGGGATAATCAATTAAAAGGTCAAGAGAAAACAACTGTCTCCGACTTCAATGAGCCACACCGAGTTGTTGCATGAAATTATTGCATTATTGCAAGTTTTCTCATTTAATGAATTCCATTCAGAATTAAAACTGTAAACATGACGCTGGCTCGAAAGGTCACTGTAACTTCATTTACTTTCATCGCTGCTTTTCCATGTTGTAAAAACAAACTTTTCTCATTGAGGCGGCAATTTTGGAGCTGCTGGAGTCATCAATTCCTAAAAAAAAAAAAAAAAAAAAAAAAAGCTGCATCCTTCCAGTTTGCCAGGGAACTGAGCCATCTGTGGACAATCTGAGGTCACAGTGAATGTGGGGTAAACATCCACTTCAGAGCCCCAGTGCTGTGCCAGGCAGCGAGGAGGACACTAAACTGGCAGATCGGACCACCTGGCCCTGCCAGGCTGTCAGCCTATTTTTACCCCGGGCAATAATTTGCGCCGGGACTCCTCCTCAGCACCGCTGACAAGGAGACGCACGGGGGGCACGAGACGCCATGTGAAGTTACCATGGTGAATAAGGAAGCAATCTAATATCAATTGTGATGACCTTCTGCCATCTTTTCTCTGCGAGGCTCTCCCAGAGGGGGGGGGGGGGGGGGGGGGGGGGGAAACACCGTGGTGGCAGTTTTTCCTCCTCCACCTGCCTTCACCTCGTCCACCGGAGGGGAAACGTTAATGATGTTTACGCATGATCTGCTATATCCTGAGAAATGGTGGCTGAAAACACTGTGTGCTGTGCCACGACACAATGGCGTCCATTGTAAGCGCTTAATGTGATTCCCCTGTCTCTTGGAGGCTTTTCTTTCTGCTTCCCTTATCTAATTATGGCAGACTACAAGAACTGTTGGAAGACATGTATTTTCAAGATCAAATTAAACTGAATATTCTATAACCTAAAGCATATGCTGTTGTTTACTCGAACAGTCATAAATCCCTTCTCCGTGATCACGCAAGTATCCATTCATCTTCTAATCCTCAGTAGGAGTGCAGGATGTTACTGAGCAGGAGGTAGGAGGCAATACATTTGGATACAACCTTTTTTTTTTAATATGTTGTGTATACATTACCTAAAATACCAAACTTACCCTTAACTTGAACATGTAGCTTTGGTATTTTGTGAAATTAATCACATGTTGCTGCTGTTGGTGCACCTGAAAAGCCTAAAAGGACCCCCAAAATGCATGTTGTCAAAGTTGTAAAAAAAAATCAGTCAAAACTCAGTGGAGCTTTGTTAGTGTAGGTCTGAAAAGAAATCCAAGAGCATCTCAGTGTGAGAACGAGAAAGCCAAATGAAGTGTATTCACAGGAGCTACCATTACTCAGCCTTTTTAATTAATGGACATGCTGCCCGTTGCTTTGAAAAGGGAAAAGGCTGGCGGCAGCTCGGAGGCGGAGGAGACTAAAGACATTGTAATTAGTTATTGAGTGGGTTAGGAACCCGCTGCACTGGACAACGGCGGCCGGTGTAACGTGAGAGATTCACTGGGTGGCTGACATCGGTCTATTTGGTTTCTGTCACCTCTCAAGACACCCGTGGCAGATTGAGATACTGTCAGGCTGTGTGGCTTTGGCCGTCCATCAACACCATTCTCAAATGGGGAAAACAGAGCTTAACCCTGAGATCAATGGAAGTGCATACCTTAATGATAATAAATCAATAGTTTCCTGCTAGTTCAACGAGATCCTTTCCATTTCACAGTCCGCACAAACGAGAGACAATAACCCCCCCCCAGTGTTTATGGTTGAGTGACCTGCCAAGCATCAAGGTTTTCAAGGGGCTCCAAAAGCCAGATCAACACGATCCGGTGAAAGAGCAGCATATGTGCGGCTGAATTAATCTAAATACCTGCAATGTTGCACAGAGTGAGGTAGCAGTGTGGCTCTGGGAGCATTTTGGCAGCAGCGTCTGCTATGCAGAAGGAGAGTGGCCAGAGCAGGTGGGAGGGTTGTATGCATTTTGTGCATGTGCGCATGTGCCCAGGGTGTGTGTTGGTGCATATAGATAGGTTTGTCTTGGGGGGGGGGGCAGAGGTGGACAAGTGCAAAGGAGAGAGATATGCAGTGTTGGCAGAGTGAATGTGACTAATGCCTGATACTTGGACACTTGAACAGTGACTGTTTCCCCTCTGGCTCAGCGCTGGACACTGATCACAGAGAAAAGCTGCAGAGAAATAATACCATACACAGATGCGGATGTGCTCGGTCCTGACGCAGAAAGTATTTATTTTTAGCAAGATTATGGGACACTTTCATTTAAAGTTTGCATTGTGCTTCTCTAAGATTCACCGTACAAACCTACCTGTAATGTAAAAATTAGACCACAGAGACAGAACTTCAAAAAAATAAATAGATAAATAAAATGTTTCTTTTAATTGGAATCATACCACACATTTATTAGTGGGTTGTCTTTCAGACAGGAAGTTGTGGGTTTAGATTTCAGACCATTGGGTGATCAGTCATTTGTGGCATAATTAGATTTTTACTGAGTGATGGTTGAATGAGACTCCTTGTATAAGATTTTTACAAACAGTCAGTGCTCCTTTACAAATCCAGTCATCATTCTGTGGTTTTGGGAAGAGTCTTCCAGGAAACAACAGACATCTTCGGTCCAGAATAATAGAAGAAAGGCAACCATATATCATAAAATAGACAGATTTTTCCCTTTAGCCCAAAATGCCAGATATTTCATGGGTAAAAGATTGAATATGATCTGATGCCTGTCAGTCAAAAATGAAACTTTTTGAAAACAGCTCCAAGGAAAACTTGAAACAAAACTTGACACAAAACTTTTCTAAAGCAAAAACATAAAAACGATGCATTTTCACCAGAAACATTGTTGTGTAAATGGGCCCTGGCAATGTGACTAACGCATGTGAGAAATGTCACAGAATTGAAATCCATTCGTCATTTACAGCAACAGGTACATACTACCCAATAGCATGTCAGTGTTCACACACGTGGTGCTGAGCTAAATGCAATACAATGCATGTTGTATTAAAGTGGTGATAATTCTTTTAGCAGAAGAATTCACCAGTAGCTGCATCAACCAAGAATGCAATAATATCCAAAGAGCATAATAACTGACAGAAATGTAATTAGGCAATATTTAATGTAATACATCTGATCCTGTAATAACTCAGCCAGTAGCGCAACGAAATAACAGAACAGAGAGAGTGCTGCATGAATGAATACACTCTGACACCCACTATGCACATTTTTGAGAAGAAAATCTCACAAAACCTGAAAAAAAATCTTTTATTTCCAAGAAGTACAGTCCTGTATATGCTTTATTACAAATGTAGTCATTAAAAAGCTACTTTTCAATGTGATACAATAAAATGTTATTATCACAATGACTCAAATATCATATTAGACATTACAGAGCTTTTGAAAATATAAATGAGTCAAAACAGTCTTAATCCCTCTTTACTTCACATAAATTACAACAACCTGCAAGGACAGTGCACTTCTAAGCCCTTCACGTCACGGCCTGTGTTTTTATACATTCAGAGTCCCTCGGACTGCTAAGCTAAAATCAATGCTTGACAGGATGCAGGAAGTCAACATCTGTCAAAATCTGTGCTATCTGGCTGTTAAAGATGGTCCTCCGTATCATAACTTAATAGGCACCCTTGGGAAAAGGTGTAGGAGTGTGTTTGGGAGTGTGTTTCTGTCCTTCATTAGAGCATATAGACAAAGAATAACGGAGGTGGAATGATTTGACACGAGGGTCCCCACTCACACTGGAAACTGAGACGTTGCCATTAATAGCTCGTTCTGAGGAAGTTTAGACAGCGGAGGGAATAATTATTGCAAAAAAATAACTTTACACGTCAATAATTTATAGTTCCTTGAAGAAATTAATTAGGAAAAAGTTGGGTCTCTTAACATGCCTGCAGGCTGTTTATTATGACTGCACTTAGAGATGCCAAGTCAAAAGGCATTATGTTCATTTTCATTTTCCCAGACAATGACAAGCTGACAGTAAAGTGGTGCTCTTGTAAAATTCAAGAGGCAAAAAGGCAAATGTCATTCTCAAGGCGGATTAGCAGATTTTATTTAGCGGTAAACCTCCTATTTGGCTTTACGGATTAAATAGACGGTAAATAATTTGTGTTTGTGGAGGGGGCTTCATAGAAAGTGGCACTTTTCACAGCTTTTAAGAAAATAACCAAAGTCCAGGTAAGGATCACATTCTTTAAAACGGTATAAATATTTTATAGTTTTTCTTGTTTCATTCCTGTTTTACACCCCTGCTTTGTGACTCTGTGATATGAGCTGAATAAATCCCTCTAACAGTATGCTGGCACTGGCTTGTGAGAGTATTTACACAATCCGCACTGAGATCTGTCTGTTTATTTTTGACAAAGGGAATTTAGAAAAAAAAAAAAAAAGAAAGGATACAAGGATAAGAAGAAAATCCTGATGAAATGAAGAGATCATTTTTCCTTCATTTTAGAAACACTGTCACTCTTTTTTTCCCGGTTTTGATCAAACAAAACTGGAAACTCTCAACCTTTGTGACATGACTCTTTCACATTTCAGTCCGTGACTGTGCAGACTTCCCAGAAAACCTCGGTCAACACATTCTTGTCCACTATAAAGGACTTGTTGGCTTGGACTTGCCACAAGGGAGGCTCCCTTTCAAATCTCAGGTCAATAAGAGGAACTTTAATTGAAAGAGACCAAAAGATCTTTCCAAGCGAGAAGTGCCATGTTATTAACTGATCTGTAGATAGACTTGTTGGCTTTTAAATTGAGAGGGAACGCAGCAGACCTGATGCTAGATAATCCATTGTTCCCTTTGGACAGGAGACTGACTTCTTGGCTTCATCTCGCAGCTCGAATATAGCCGGCAGGCCCGGCGTCGCCCGGCCTCAGCCAGATAGCAGGTGGAAATAAGACCGGAAAAACGCTCCCCGGGACGCCTCCAAGTGCTCAGATCTAATCACGCCGACAGCTTGAATAAACTAGAAACTGACAGCATCCTCCACGCACACTGTAAAAAATATCCTTAGGCATTTTGTTAAACTAAGTTCAAAACGTTCATCCATTAAAAACTGCACAAATTCCACGTTATGGCTGTTGGACCTTGAAAAGGAGCTTTTCAATCACAGAGGAACCTTCAGAGGGGTTTCCAGAAGGTTTCAGATGTGATTGAAAATATGATAATTTGTCAAAAAGTGATCAAGGACTTTTGTGTGATTTTTTCAAACATGATGGAAACACAGTAGTTTGGTCGAATGTTAGTTTTTTTTTCTCACTTTCCAAGCCGTAAATGACTTCATGACAACAGGCGTTATTCAGGTGACAAGAAAAGAAAACAACATACAATTACTGTAAAATTGTTTTTTGGTTCACATTAAAGTAAAACTGCATCCATCGTCAATGTCATTTATGTTATTTTGAGAACATTATTTTAACATGTACAATGCCAAAGAGACTAAAAGCTGAGCAGTGTGTGTGTGTGTGTGTGTGTGTGTGTGTGTGGTGTCAGATCATTATTAGAGGGGCTTCATCGACTTGTGATGACACATGAGAAAACGGAGCGGAAAGTGAGGGAGGGCAGCGCTGAGCTGAGCTGAGCAGAGTCGGGACGTGACTTCATCTGACACGTGACCTTTTCCCCTTGAATTTGTCCACAACAAAAGGAAAGCAGAATAAAACCGCAGTGAAACAACACCCAGACACAGATCTATGTGCTTAATTTGGTAGAACTTTAATTTCCCTCCTTGTAAAGCAATAAGTAGAGGGCATCACAATGCTGTCGATATGATATTGAAATGTATCCAGGGTAAAATTAGAGTGTGGAATTAATCAGTAACAAGCCAATATGCAGGTCCCTGATTGTATTTTCTGTACATAAGGCAACATAAATCATTGCGAACCTCATTAAATGCCCAGCAAGCTCGAGGTAATTTCCCTGGGAGGCCGCTTGGCTCGAAGCCCCCAAATCCACACGACTGTCTCTGGCCTCGGCAGGAATTGGCAAGGCAGACAGAAAGAGAAGAGGCCGAGAGGCAGATATGGACAGAATCAGATAGAGGGATAGCAGGAGGGAGAGATGGATGACTGGGTCCTGAATGATGAGCTCTCCTCTATCTCTCTCCAGCCAACTGATAGTGACCCGGGAAGCGGCGGTCCTGCAGCGATCGCACTCCGGTCCAGACGTATAAGAAGCACTTCAAGGCCGGCACGTCCGCCTGTCTGCAGTATGCATTGTTACAGCGTTTTAGCAAATAGTTCTGTCAAACTGTGAGAGGAACAGCAGACGCGCTCGCCTCTCACGCTCAAAACAGATCCTGCATTTTTTTTTTTTTTTTTTTTCAGGACGGTTACGTCCGTTTATTGCCTCGTGGCAACAGCGGCAATAATATGCTACATTTCCCGGTTCAATTCACGCTCGCGCAGACATTTCAAAACACATTTTCTCCGACGCTGATGTGATATAACTGAGTGGATTTAGTGAAAAGATGTTTGCTGTTTAAAAGTGCTCCAAACATTCTGGGTAACAAATGAAAACGAGACAAAGCCTCGAGGTTTGGATCCGAACAATGCCGAACGGCGGTGCCGGTTGCAGAAGTGGTTTCAGCAAAGAGTTTCTCAATAAAAGCTATGAGGAGGGAGTTGGCGCGGCGTGACAGCCGCGGCGAACACCTGTGTGATTGTGTGCATCAACTGGTGGCCACTCGACTTTGAATAGGCCGGTGATTGTGACGCACGCTGAAACTAATCGACACACGTAAGATCAGCTCCAGCCCTCGATCGGAGTCAACGCTCAAGACTTCTTGGTTTTTAAAAGTTGTAACTTATGCCAGTTTGCGGTGACACTTTCCTCCCAGCAGTGAGATAATGACCTGAAAATTGCCCGGGCATAACGGTCAGATGGACTTGTTGACCTTTATATGTCTTCTCATTCCACACACCTCAAAGTTAACGACCCTGTGTAAGAATTAAGCGGAGAAAGCAAAGTCATTCCCATATTCCCGATACATTCAATCCACTGAGTGGAGATTTCTTCCTCTTCAGCTCGACGACACAGGATTTGAATATCTATCGCCTATGTGTTTCATTATAAAGTCAGTTTACACAGGAAAGCTAAAGATGCTGTCGTTCACATGGCAGGTCTCAAGTTGGCTCTGTAGGTTGTTTTTGGAATGAAACTACACACACACTCGAACAGACAGCAATGCACTATAAACAACAAGACTGGCGTCTACACTGGTGTTTTCAATTGCTATTATATTAGCTATCAACAAACTAGTCCCAGGAGAATATGGACACTCTGGAGGCCGCCATTGTTGGTATTGTCCATGTATTCACACATGTAAAACAATTTTTGATATTTTCAAAAACATTTTTTTTTTTTTTTTTGCATTGGCTCTGAACACCATTGTCATACAAACAGACCCCAAAAACGCCCCAAAACAGAGCTTCAAGTGTACTTCAATAAAGTACGGTCAACTATTTGATCGTGTGTTCAGTAACTGGGATGGATTTACTTTGGTGAGTTTAGAAGAAATATGTCGAAATCGAAAACCAAATTTGGTCATCTCTCCTTCAAAGAAGCAAACACTAAACTAGATTTTTTTTCATTACAGATTTAAGTCAGTAGCTGCAGTAAATATTGTGAAACCGTTGCCGCTAATACATCTCACGTGTCCAGTGCTACAGGAACCCCTAATTAATTAAATGCAAGTTATTGTAGCGATGTATCATTTTCTGCTGATGCAGTCTGGAGAACAGCTGCAAAGACTTCAATTGCTATAGTTCTGGTACCCTTTTCATTATTTATCCACAAGCTTCCAGTGTAACTTAAGCTATAGAGTATCTTTCTGACGTAGCGTTATCACTCTATATCACACTTATATCACTCTATATCACAGTTTTTTCTTCACATCGTCGGTGTTGTGAAGTATCATGGCACATGCACCGAATGAAAAAACTTCTACTGATAACACACAGCGAGTGTCTAAATGCTGTTTCACCAGATTCAAGCTGTACTGCTTGTGTGACGAATCCATAATCCTGTTTTTCATTAGTGTATCAATCTTGATTTCTACTGTACTGTTTTTAATCTAAAATGTTTTTTTTTCTTCCCTTTCCATAATCCTGTTTTCTTGCTCTGCCGCTGCGATGTGAAATGTGCCTGGAACTGAACGCGTCTGAACTACATTTTTCTACATAAACGAGAGTGGCGGTTTTCTGTGCTGAGATGAAGCATTTCTTATTAATCTGTTGGACAGTTTGCATTTTGTGGTCGCACCATCACAGCTGCAGTCAGGAGAATCATGACAGAGCTCAGTGACTGGACCTTTTATGCTAATCGCCCAAAAAAAACCAGAAACTGGTGCCAAAACCAATGCAAAAATAAAACGGTTGTTTACAGTTCAGCAGACATTGCACTACAATATAAAATATTCAGAAAATAAAATCTGCCTCTGGACTTTTATTTCGCAGTCAGTCAAGCGAGGCTCAAGAACTGTGTCTTTAACTGGCCTCCTCTGATTGATCACGATGCTCCAGCCAGGCGACGGGTCAGGGTTTACCAGCAGAGACCTGCAGAGGAAACAGCCTCCACATAGCTGTGCACCGTTACGACAACATGCATGGAACAAACTTTGGGTGGTGGAACCAGACCCAGCGAAGACCACCAGCCATCCAGTCAGATCCAAGACTTCTTGGCTACAGATCAGAAATTGTAGATATATTAGGAAGTCCAGTATTTAGCTGTGGCATGTTCATTTCCTCTGTGCCAGTGAAAAAAAATCCATAATCCACTTGTCCACAGATAATCTTCCACGCACTTAATTGTCAATACCAAGCCATATCTGGCTAAACAGTGCTCATGCGATGAACAAAGCGTTTGTAACGCCACATTCGTGACATTCAGTGTGTCAATCAATCTTCCTCTCTGCCAATGAACAGCAGCTGCCCTCTGAAACGCCGCCAGCGCAGTGAAGGGAGAAAAAGGCCTTGGCGCGGGCAGTCGAAAGACGCAAACCATATGTTTCATTTAGGGATGGATTTTGCCTTCCAAACTTTGACTTTGAGAAGGTCTTGAAACAGAAACCCTGCTGGACTCGCCGCCTTCGCTACTGTCGTCCATTTCTCGCCCATATTTGCTTTGCGTTTTCCAACTTCTGTAATAGTACAGCCAGAACCAAACTTTCAATTGGTTTGTCATTCATGATTAATTTTCTATTTCTTTGAGGCCTCATGAAAAGAACTCACACATTTCCACTGCTCAGTTAATATCTCCGTGGTTTATTGATGCCCCACAAGGTTGAAACAAGCGGTGTGCTTGTGTGACATATGTGCAAGAAGCAATTGGCAGCAGAATGAGCTCCACATTTCCAACAGAGGACTTTTTCTGGTACATGACATTCAAAAGGCACTGCATCAAATTCCAGACTGCATTTCTTTCTTTCTTTTTAATAGCAGACAAATGACTGGCTGCTCAAAGAGTCACTAAGCCATTCAAGGAGAAGTCAGTGCACCAAAGTCATCCTGCAAAAAAAAAAAGGAGCAGGCTTAGCATTGTGTGAATTTCCTCGTTAAAGGTGTAGTTCAACATTTTGGCAAATATCCTCATTGGTCTTCTAGCTGAGACTGAGACTGGAGGATCAATACCGTTTTGGCCGATTAAGTTACAGCTAACAGCCAGTTCGCTTCTCCTGAAGCCTGGAAACAGATGGAGGGTTTAGTGTGAGCAAAACCTTTGAGATCTTTACTTAGTCTCTACAAAGATTTGATCTAGATGTAAGGTATGCATTAATCAGTGAGCTGTAAACTATCTTAACTTTTAGAAAGATTAATGCGATGCAGTCTGTCTGGGATCACTACGTGAGGTGGCGTTATAGTCTGGGTCTCCAGGACGCCTGGAGCGACGTCTGCTGAGAAAAACACTCCTGGTAGAACACGGTGTGATCCCAGCCAGCCAAGCTGAACAGGTTGAAGGCCAGAGAGCAGACGAAGAGTGAACCCCCTTGCCGTCCCGGTTGAGGGCTTGGTGGTCGACCGTAAAACCTCCGTGTCACAGAAACTGAAACGAGCGCTGCCGCTGCGCCCTGCTGTGAGCAAACAGACGTCAACACTCGTTTGGACGCACGTCGAAGCAGAAAATGGCGTTTGAAACCGCGATGAAATTGTGTGAAGATTGAACGGTTGGACCTCAGGACAGTTCTGGAGTCGGGCAGATGTGCCCAGGCGAGTCAGTGTCATGAAATCCATCAGTGTTTCTATCTTTATTCCAAACTTTTTCTTCTTTTTTTTAAGTTTGTGCCTCCTGTTTAGTTTTTATCTCCACTTTCTTCAGATTTCATCAAATGACATGCATGTCACATTTTTAACTATTAAAAAAAGCTGTATAGATTCTGATAGATTTTGGGAGATAACTGATTTTGCAGGACTGGGTGTCGTGAACAGTTTCTCTCCTCGTGGATACCAGACATCAGCGGACGCTCAACAACTCCAATTTGGTTTGCTCTGACTGACACATCCTATCGGCCAAACGCAGAGGAACAATTCGGCCCCGCTGGCTGCTCTGAGATTGCCTTTCCACTGATCCCAGCATGTCCACCAAAGCTTGTGCAACAATAATGACGACGCATCGCGAGCTCCCGCGCCCCGCTGGCGCTGCAGCCCACGTATCTGCGCCGCCCTCGTGGGGGAGAGGCCTCCTCATCTCTGTCATCTCGGCAGCGGCACCGCTGAGTGGGGACGGGGAGATGAGTCGACAAGAAAGCAGCGGGTGGGGGGGGGTCAGAAACAACATCATGGTCGAGGAAGCATCCTCATTAGACGAACTGCTGACTCCAAGTTTGCATTAATCAGTGCTTTAAAGGTACAATGAGAAAGCGGTTAGAAATATACATATCCAGCCTCAACCTTCTGATCAAAGCGTTTCCTTTTCACCTTCATGTGGAAAAAGCCTTAACATGACCGTGATGTTCAGAACCTTATGAACCAGTTTTAGAAACGAGTTTGCATTTATTCAGAAGATATTGCTGCTTATCTAGTCTTCCACGTTTACACATTTACATAACATTTTCAAATGAAAACACAAGACTTTCAGTGTGATATGGATATCATCCTTCAGGACGATGGTGGTCGGAGCCACTGAAAACACAACTTTTTGAAAAAACTTGGGCTCCTCTGTTTAGCTGGCAGAAATGCTGCTACTACAAATGTGCAACCCAGCTGCAGTAAACAATTCGGTTTTCTTTTTCTGATTTCTGTGGTTATGGAAACGACATAATACGAGGGGGTACCGGAAAGAAACCGTTTCTAAAATTAAAACAAGAATGATTTCAGATTTCTGGTTGTTAAATCTCGCTACAGCATGTTCTTGTACATATCTCTGCAAAGTATCGTCTCACAAAGTTACACAGGGAAAGAAACAGCACTGACGTCAACACAGCAGGACCGGAAAAACACAAAACGACGGAACACATCACTAAACGCAATCAGCGCGCAAGCATCAGATTTGTTTTTTTTTTTTTTTTGCTGGGAAAAACAGCGTCAGAAACACTCACCATGGTCCAGGAGGCATACAAAGATGGTGCCCTGGGGAGAACGCAGGTTTTCGAGTGGTATGGACGCTTTAAAAGGGGCGAAATGTCCATTGAAGACCAGCCCCGCTCTGGACGACCCGCATCCTCACGCACGCAGGAAAAGATCCGTGAGGATCTTTTTTCTGGAAGCCGAACACAGCGAGTTTGTGCCGCCTGGGCAGTCTGTTAACCAGGACCGCTACATCCAGGTCCTGAGGCGGCTCCGAGAAGCAGTGAGGCAGAAGCGTCCAGAGCTTTGGCGGGATGGCGAGTGGTGGCTGCACCACGATAGCGCGCCGGCGCACCGGGCCCTGCGCGTAATGCAGTTCCTGGCAAAAAACGGGATGATCCTGCTGCCTCACCCACCCTATTTGCCAGACTTAGCCCCCTGTGACTTTTTTCTCTTCCCAAGAATGAAGAAAGAGCTGAAGGGGCGGAGATTTGAGGACGTCGAGGAGGTTAAACAAAAATCGAAGGACGCACTGCACGGCATCATTATGTGGGACTATGGACCTCTTTTATTGTGTTTTATGTTTGTTTTATTTGCACGTTTTTGCTGTGATTTTATTGGTTGCTGTGGACATTTTTTTTAAGTGAGGCCATCCCCACTACCTGCAGTCTTCAGAGGTGAACATGAGCACACCTGAAGCCAATCGGACTAATCAGGGCTGCAGTGTGGGAGGGAGAGATCCCAACATTTAAGCAGGGCAGGTGTGGAGCAGCGAGGGCACAGCAGAGGGGACGGAGGCCAGTCCACGCTGCACAGGAGGAGCGAGGCAGTGAGTGGGACAACACCAAGAGGGCCGACAACACGACCCGCCGGAGGCCGCCAGCACCCAGCACGCAGCTCCAACAGCGGCAGGGTCTGATCCCTGCCTTGCCTGTGAGTAGCCGCTGTTGAGAGGGGGGGTGCTACCGGGGCGGTGCAGCCTCGGCTGTGGGGGATCGACAGCCGTGGGCTCTTTTCTGGCCGTGTTGCGTCTGCCTGCAGGGGGTCGCTGCTGGTGCGACCGGACCGTCCAGGGGAAGCGGGAGTAGGAGCCACTGGCCGACGATCCAGGGTGGGCTCAAACCGACGTCCCGGGCGGAGGTCCACATGAAGTTTAACCAGCGCAACGATCAGAGGACCTGGAGCAGGCCCCTCAGGGATTAACGACAGCTGTGGTTTTTTTATTTTTATTTCTTTTGGAGGACTAACCCTATTTTTAATTGAACTTTATCTGTAAACGTTATTTTTTTTTGTAATAAATTACACTGCAATTTTAAGCTTGTTGTTATTGCACTGCTCACCCCTGGGTCAGAGCCTTGGTTTAACGGGTCCTAGTCCCTCCACTAGGTGGCGTTGTCGGAACAACTTTAAGTTAACTTATTTGTAACCCCCTCGGCCACAGATTTTCTGGCGTTGTCGGCAGGACCACAGGTTTGTGAGCAGTGTTTTAACCAGCTTTTATTTTATTTTCTTAAGCAATTTTAAAAAAACTGTTTTTACTGGTTTGATTTATTTTTTTAATTATTTCTTTTAATTCGCAATGATGATGCCAATTTATCCCGGGGCCCCATGGGTGCCTAAGTTTGAAGGTGAAGATGGCAGTTTGAAGTATTTGGAATGGAAGGAGCAAATGCAAGGTCTGTTAGAAACAAATCATTTAACCGAACCCCAAAAAGTTAGGATTTTGATCGGTGGTTTGTCTGGGCTGCCAAAGCGACAGATTAATGTGCTGGCTGATGATGAGCGTGATCGAGCAACAAAAATCTTTACAGTTCTAGATGGACTATATGTAAAGGAGGTTCCAATATCTGTGTTACGTTCTCAATTTTTTGGTTGTGTACAGAAGCCGGGCCAGTCCGTTCAAGCTTACGCCCTGCGCTTGAAGGAACTTTATCGTAAGCTCCAGCAACAGGGTGAGGGTGAAGCGCCTACTGACGTTCACTTGAGGGACCAGTTCATGCTTGGCCTTGAGGATGGCACCTTGCTCCGAGCACTAAAAAGAGAGGTACGTCTAGCACCCCAAACTACCTTCAATGCACTGCTCCAGGAAGCCCTTCTTCTGGAAGAAGAAATGCCCCCAAGGTGGCCTGAAGCAACATGTGCTGCTGTAAGAGAGCCGAACCACCCTAGACCTCAACAGCACGGGGAGACATGGAAGCAGGAGTTAAAAAGGGAAATTGTTGAGGAGTTCAAGGGCCAAATAAAGGAGGTTGCACGTGAGCTCATTCAGGAGTTGAGACCGGCCAGCCCTCCACACATACCTGTGCGCCGCAGCAGCGCCCCCGAGCCCGACCTGGAGACGAGTTATCAGAGGGGACGTCCGCTTAACAGATGGGATGAAGGAGGCAGGCCCATCTGTAGAAATTGTAACCAGTCTGGTCATATTGCCAGGTTTTGTAGGACACCCCCTGTTACTCAGCCGGCTTTAAACTAGGCCACCCTACTGTTGAGGCCCATGCAGTGGGGTCTGGGGGGGAAGATCAGAGGGCCGCTACAGCCTTGGTGGGAAACTGCCCCTATGTGAACGTGTATGTAAGTGGAGTTAAAATGGAGGGACTTTTAGACACTGGTTCACAAGTTAGTCTTATTCGGCAGAGTTTATTTTTCAAACATTTTCCAGATCATGCAGTAAACAATGTGCCGTCATACATCAAGCTCAAAGCGGCCAATGGCCTTAAGATCCCCTGCATAGGCTACGCACTAATGGACTTTAACATAGAGGGTGTGGAAATAAGTCAAAAAGGAGTTTTTGTTGTCAGTGAAGAGTGCTCCTCCAACTCATTTATAATTGGCATGAATGTGATCAAACCGTGTTGGGATGCAGTTTTTAACAACCCCGAGAAGCCCCTGTCTTTTACTTGTGAAAGCCCAAGGTCCCAGCAGGCATGGAGGGAAGCCTTCGCCCTCTGTCGGAGAACTGCTGTCAGCACAGAGGATGGGTTCAAAGGATACGTGTGGCCGGCTCAGCGACGAGGATTCAAGATCCCTGCTCGAAGCGAGGTTGTCGTCTGGGGACGGGCTCGAGCTGGACCAGCTGGGAAGGACTACTGTGGCCTGGTTGAGGCCCTTGAAGAACCAAATGCTGTTTCTGTGGCTCGCACACTCACTGTCGTCAAGAATGGAAGGACCCTTATCCGTGTGAGAAATCTGAATAACTTTCCCATCACTCTAGGACGATACCAACGTATTGGCCGCTTGTACCAAGTAGACGACGTTGATGTCCGTGGTGCCCGTGACGTTGACCTGACCCCCAACAGCGACGGTGAAGTAGAGGTTGGGCTGATGGAGGCAACCGATGAACGTGAGGATGCGTTTGATGTCCAAGAGTTGGTTGATGGATCTGATTTGACTACAGAGCAAGCTGGTAGGTTGACCGCGCTAATACAAAAGTGGGAGAAAGTGTTTTCCAAACATGAGGAGGACTTTGGTAGGACGGATGCCGTCACGCACACCATCCCAACTGGTGATGCTGTCCCAATTAGGGAGCGATTTAGACCATTGCCGCCACTCATGTACAAGGAAATGAGGTCACTACTAGCGGACATGCTAGATCGGGGGGTCATCACAGCAAGTTCTAGCCCCTGGTCTGCCCCCATCGTCATGGTCAAGAAAAAGGATGGGAGCTGGAGATTCTGTGTTGATTACAGAAGATTGAACTCTGTTACCCACAAAGACGCTTTTCCTCTTCCGAGGATCGAAGAGACTTTGACGTCCCTCTCCCAAGCTGAATGGTTTTCAACTTTGGATCTCTCCTCTGGGTATTGGCAGGTAGAAGTGGACTCTAAGGATAGCGAAAAGACTGCCTTCACCACGCCCCTAGGCCTGTACGAATTCCAGCGCATGCCGTTCGGCCTCTGCAATGCCCCTGCGACATTTCAGAGGTTAATGCAGCAGTGTCTAAGCGGCCAAATTACAGAGTCCCTTCTAGTGTACCTAGACGATATTATTGTGTACTCACCTGATTTTGACACTCACTTACAGAATTTGGAGGAGGTCTTTGAGAGGCTCTGGAGGCACGGGTTGAAGCTGAGGCCAGACAAGTGCAAACTCCTCCAGCAAGAGGTAAAGTTTTTAGGACATGTAGTAAACCAGGCTGGTGTGATGCCTGACCCAGACAAGATAACGGCTGTGACAGAGTGGCCCATCCCAATATCTGTGAGGGAGGTGAGGGCATTTTTGGGTTTAGCCGGTTACTACAGACGCTTTGTTAAGGGGTTTGCAAAGATCGCTCGCCCATTGAACAACTTACTCACTGGCATCCCCAAGAACGACAAACGGTCTTGTACAAAGAGCATTGATTGGACGCCTGAATGTCAAACCGCATTTGATCAGCTGAAGGAGGTTTTAACACAGGCCCCCGTTCTAGCCTACGCAGACTACTGGAAAGCTGGAAAACACGGATGCAACGGTGTATTCAAACCAGCGGGGATTACTGTGAAGGCGACAGCTTTGAAAAATTGTTACAATTAAACACATTAAAAGTTATAATAACCGCTGTCTGTTTTTTTTCCGGTCCTCCCTCGTATGATAAGCTTTAACAGCTAATAACTATTATCTGATTATGAAAAATCACATCATCTTATCAAGATCTCTGCCCAACACTCCACTGATTTCATGCCTGTTTATTAAATAAATAAATGAATAAATCCTTATCTTTTGATTTGCTGTTTTCACATTGCTACCTGGTGGTCAGTGGACAGTTTGTCTGCAAGTTTGTTTCATTCTTCTTTTTTCCCAATAAAAACATTAACTGTCTTTTGTTTTGTATTACTTTTCTTTTTTTTCTTTTTTTTTTTTTTTACCTTTGAACATTATTCACTGTGACACTCCTGCCATTTCATTTTTTTAGGGTCTCTAAGTGCAGCAACATTCAGATTAAATTTTTATTCGTCTCTAGTATTTTTGCTCGTTGTTATTCTTTCACTTGAATGAATGGTTTCCTTTTCTATTTGGGCTTCGTCCCCCCTGTCAGAGCCTCAGTCCACACCCCGGTGGATGTGAACACCACAAACACACAGTAGTTGTCTTTTTACAGCTTGGAAGATACACTATGTTTTAAACATGAGCCGTAAATCGGTACGTACCAACACACACTGCTTCCTCTGTTCCCAAAGTCTGGACAATTTTTCCCACAGATCGCTGCACAATTTATTGCCTTTATACCGCTCCAAAGACGAACCACAGACGCCACGCTAAGCTGCTGCGGTTTGCATTTCAAGCAGGAGTAAGAAAGTTCACAGTTCAAAGTTGCCAGTGATTATGATTCCAGTGTCATAGTTTATGTGTTTTGCTTTCATGTTGGCTGTGCTCCCCTTGTGCCTCGCTTCTGTTTTCAGGGGTCTCCACTGTGACCACCTCCCCCCTCCTCCCCCCCCCCCCCCCCCCCCCCCCACTACCACCCCCCAGCCTCTTGATCCTGTCTTGTCTGTTTCGCTCCGCTCCCAACACACTTGTATTTCTTGTCATTTGCTGCTGTTTCTCATCAGATGAGAGAGCCTATGAATCGTGGCTCTCATATTGTTTTCAGCCTGACAGGATTGTTGCTTTTTGCTGTTCATCCACCATGTTTTCAAATCTTCCTTGTATGATTCCATCCAGTCTTCCTTTGTGGAGTCTGCATGTTTTCCCTGTGTCTTGCTTCAGTTTTTTTCCTCGAGGTTCCTCACACCTACATTATATTTTTGTGTATGAATTGGATAGTGCTCTGTTTTCTCTTACCTGTCTGGGATTTACCCTGTACTGCAGCCTCGTGATCATGCATGCTGAAGATCCTACCTTTTTTTTTTTTCTTTTTTAAGAAACATTGTTTTGTTGAATGAAGACAGCGTTGTGCTATTTCACAGAAAATAATCCATTTACAGATGGAATTTTTCAAAAAGCAGGATCCAGTATTTCTCTGCACTGCTATGCAGTAATCTCTCTTTCCTTGCTCGTCCTGGGTTCGGGTCAGAACTGGGCCTTTCTGTGTGGAGTTTGCATATTCTCCCTTTGCATGCATGGACTTTCTTCCTCGTGTTTGAGGTTGATTGGTGACTTTATTTGTTCCATTGTTGGGATTATGTGTTCTGTCTCCTTTTTGTCACAAGAAAACCTGTTTTATAACTCCTCACACGCTCATGGTGATAACATAGGACACATGTAGCATAAATGAAAACCAGCTTTCAGCTTCATCTGTGGGAAAATGGAAGGTTGCTCCCCACGTGTTTACCGTAAGACGTGCTGTACAAATATGAGATAAATAACAAACCAAAATGACATTTTATGCCCCTTTTTCCTGCTCCAACTTTGTTCCGTAATACTTCTCTGCTACGACTGTTTACCGCCCTGTTTTCACTCCCAAGATTAGATTTGTTTAACCCCGCGATCCCTCGCTTTCCTTCCGTACAACAGTCTCACGTTAGCTATCGAAATGTATGAAAATCATTTAACATAAACAAAGAGGCAGAAACACACATTTGCATAAATTCCACCCAAATGCATGCATAAAACAGGCAATAATGTGGTTATCCCTCTACAACAGTGTTGACAAAACTAACCCTTATTGCACAATGTTTCCCTGAGGCATTAAATGAAAAAATATTATTTCTGAACAAACTACATTTATAAACTTCATAAAAACCCAAAACAGTGCTGATTTTAACCTTTGTGTACAATAAAGTGTCTTGATTTATAGTTTATATAACTTTAAATAAGATTCTTGGTGCATATAATCTCACCGTCTTGCTTTCAGATGTTGCCTCGTACCCATTGGATTACATTATGGATCATCTTTTCAAGTAATTTCATTGGCTTTGATCACTTGGGGAAACATGTATGAGACACAGGGTACAATGAAATCTGTACACTGCCTACACCAGTACCTTGTGGTGACAAATATATGTCAGGTGAATGCTGATTGAATCTTTCAGACCTGAGATGTGTGTTATCTCAGCAAAAAAAATACCATTTCAGAACAGATTGTGTGTTTTGATTGAATTTATTTCTCAATCTATTTGATGGTTACACATGGATATAGCCAGGAAGGCCGGGACGTGATTTAATTTTGAAAAAAACTGAATCAATTTCTATATAAAACAAAACCCACGAGGTGGAGTATTCATAATTGCTCCACCAATTTCAAAGTCTAAGGTTGGATAGATTTTGATGAGGCTCATTGAAACCAGTTATTGAACAGCATGCTCTCACGCTAGTTCAATAAACTATCCAACATGACACCCAGTGTGCAAGTGTCAGCCGTATTCACCCAATATCCATCACGCAGCGGAACAGAAATAAATTTTATTTGAGTGATAATAGATCATATTCAAGGTTGTGCAAATTGCACTCGGTGTACAATTACAATAATGAATAGATTACCGATTACCAATAGGTTGCACATCAGGACGAAGGTGATTAGCACATACATTAGCATCCATCAGGACAGAAGGTGAGTTATTAGCTCATTGATGTGGGTCCGGCATAATGAACACAGGTCATCGTGGAAGACCGAGAAGCCAGCGTCTGCAGCGAGTAACAGCGCGCAGGGACAGGGAGGAAAAATGAGGCCGGATTAAGAAAGAAGACCCAATCTTTGAGGTGATGAAAATGCAAATTGCAACAGGACTGCAGTTAACATAAAATCTATTAATATTCAAAAAATAAATATATTTTTGAAAAAAAAAACTTCTTCTTTTTCTTTTTTTAATGGAAGCAGTGAGAGGTAATGTAGAGTTTAAGGATACTGTTTGGCATGGCTGCCATCATTCGCCGGGTGGTTCACAGGCACAGGGGAAATTAGCGAGGATGGTGCAGCCAGCGTTACAGCTGAATCGCAGTGGAAATGCATTCTAGTTGCATCAGCTTGAAAGGCAATAGAAATGACTCATGTACTTGATGATATCCTGTGAGGAGGGGAGAGGTGGAATCTGAAATGTTGACAGCAAAGGAAGCCCTTGCGTCGACTCACTGTGGCGAGATAAACATCAAAATCTTTAACTACAGTTCTAAACTGCGACTCTTTCATAGCCACTCTACATAACTGTCTGCTTTGTTTCTCTCCACTGCTGCTTCCCTCTCTTGCCACAGGCTGCTATTTTAAGGAAAATGCATATGCTCACAGGAAACCAAATATAATCAGAGCAGCATTGTTTTTTTTTGTTTTTTTGTTTTTTTTAAACATCCTCGCTGTTGCAAATCAATGTTGTCTAAAAGTCGTGTGAAAGAGGTGGAGCTGCTGGACTGACAGACGCCGAGGGCAGCCGGGAGACTGACACAGCAAACGGGAGCTCTGATACTTTGGAAAAGCCTTTTTTTTTTTTTTTTTTTTCCCCCTCACTGCATACATCACGCTCCTGCTACAAAACAAACAACGGCGCAACAACCATCAATCAAACACATCCTTCCAGCAAAAAACCGTCACTCATCGGCAGCTACGGCTGCGTCCACGCGCCAGCCTTGACCATAAATTAGGCATGATGGTGCAATCCCATGGACTCCATGATGAGACAAGCAACTGTGATTATCCTCCCAAAACTCGGCAACAGGAGAACGACGCGCCCCTGAAGTAACAATGTTCCACTCTCTCAACTAGTCACTAATTACAGCCGGGGGGGCGGTGGGGGGGGGGGCAAGCACTCAGTTCGAGAGCCCGGTGAAATATGCATAGCTATTTATTACAACAAGAGAGACGGAGAACAACAGCATATTACAAAACACTGTAGGGGAGAAGAGTTCCAGTGGATTAAAAAGAGGGTGCCGCACGTTTCATTCTCCTTTCAGTTAGCATTTCATATTGGCAGCATCTCCGTGGAGGGAGCAAAGGGATTTGTTTGGATAACACTACAAATATGCAAATCCAGGCTGCTTCCTCATTATTCTGGGCATGATAACCACTGGCACATACTTGGCTTCTCGTCTGGAAGCCCTCTTAGATTGGTAGCATCCCGAAAGATGGCCCGCTGCATCATTAAGTATTATATCGCCGTGCTTAAGCCAGGAGAAACCCTGCGTGAAGTGCGAAGTCCATTCCAGCTCCCACCATACGGTCCCTCACTCCAATTCTGCACCGTTTGCCAACCCGTGCTGCACCGAAACATCCAGTTAAACCGCATGCTCGAAACCACAAGCGGGGAGGGAAATTGATGTGGGTGTAAAAGGTATTGATAGTCAGGGCCAGAAGCAGCTCGCTGTGTTTCCTTCCACGAGCCTGTGAGCAGAGCACGGTTCCACAGTCTGCCGGCGCCGAACGACAGCGCATTGATCAGCGTGGATCCAACCGTCTGCTTCACCGTGTCACTTCATCTTCTCACTGCAACAGCCGTCAGCTACGCAACTGGCGGCCGAGGTCACGAGCGGTCGTGGAAATGCGCTGCGGAGGTTCGGTTCGCACTTCAGGAGGAAAGCAAGTACGAGACTCGCCGAGAAAACTGACGCTGGTAAAAGACTAAGACAGATTTGCTGAAAGAGGAACACTGCAAGACCAGGATGTAGGTCCGACTGTATAGAGTCCAGTGGTTTTCCATTTATGTATACTCAACTATAGCTTGGCTTGAATAGTATGAATAGAAGATGTATCCAAGGCCGTGGAGCACATATTATACAACACCGCAACATTTTGTGACGTTTACATTGAGTAAGTTGACTTTCAGGGTTAGCAACACCAACGAGTGTGTCTGAATGTCAGGGAGGTTTTATGTGTCTTAACATTATTTACACACATGCCCATTCTGATTTCTACTCCTCTTCTATTGTTCAAAGCAGAAAAATATCCCCTATTTAAGGATGTTGATACTCTTCTATCCCGTAGTACAATAAGAAGACATTTTCATTGGCGATGTCTTCTTTCTTGAGAACAGCCTGCTTATGCTGGTGAAGAAGCTGACCTTTTGGGAAAAAAAAAAAAAAAACCCTGACCCGTCTTCAACACAACATCATATACGCAGCCTCAAGGATGTGTTTTATAACACCTGTGCTTTGACTTAAATAAACTGAAATGAAGACGTAAAATGAGCTGCAGAAATTTCATTTCCCTGTCATCTGTGTGGAAGATTCCAATAGATTACAGACAAAAAGCTTTTCTTTTTTTTAAAGTTATACTTTTTTTATATTTCATGTAAAAAGTTCAAGTTGGGAAAGTGGGTTGACATTTTCAGCTGAAAATGGTCATTTGTTTGCTCAGAGGAAATTACCAGGAACGCATTTTGCTGGTTGAGTTAGAAGCAAAGAAATTCAAGGAAACGTTTCTGTCAGTTGCAGGATGAGGAAACGCCCTCCAGTCCTGGATGAGTCAGACATCTGACAACGTTGAGGAGAGACGTGAACTGATGTGTGAATGTGCCTGTATTTATCAGATAAACCTTGAAATTATAAGATTAAACTTGGGGATTTATATATCTTTCATTTTACGATGCCTTTCAGGGTTTGTTTGGTTTTTTCAAATAATAAATCTAGTTTGAAGAAAGGTGCGGTTTGTCCTGAAATTTCAACTCAATGATGAGCGACGCAGTAACACTATTAGCGTAAAGTGCCCACAAGCTGCTTGATGTGTCCATACATATGGTAAATGGGTTTCACTATATAGAGCTTTTATTTGATTTTTTTTTTTTTACAGCTTCCGCAGTCCCCAAGGTGCTTTGCATTGTCACATTCACACACTGCTGGTGAAACCTGTTATACAAGGCACTCGATCCATCCGCTGGGAGCCGTTCGACGCCTTGTTCAAGGATGCTTCGGAGATTACGGGGGATCAAACCTGCGACCAAGAGACCGCCCAACCTAACTGATCCACACATTTCTATCAGGTTTACTAGTTATTGTGATGCAGCAGGACTTTTTTTTATTTTATTGGGTCTGCAGTTGAGTGTACAATGAAGATTGTGATTCTGATCCAGCAGCAGCAGGGTGTTTAGAGGATGGTCGCAGACCAACTTAATATCACTGCACTCGCATTGTGCACCGAGGATGAGCTAAACACTGCAACTGAGGCGTCGGTAATGACCCTGTCAGCTGGATGAGCGCCGCGCACGCATACTTACCCGAGAAAGCATGTGTCGCATTGATCATCCGTTCTCATTCCAGTGTTGGTGTCCTGTGTTTGTCCTGCTCTGCGGGGGGCGGGGGGGGCCCCGCCGGCCTGCCCAGCCCCGGGGCTGAGGGACACTCGGCTGTGTTTAATGCGCTCCCAGCATACGTCAGGTGCCACAGTGTTTACACAGACATTAAGAGGGTCCCGTCGGTCACGACAGCCCCGTGCGTTTGCCCTTTTCCCGGCATGTGAAAGACAGATGACAGTCGGCGATGTGTCAATCTCTCAGCTCCACGCTCCTCCGTCAAAGTGGGAGGAAAACAGGTCGAATCCTTCCGCGCATTAATCCAGACGACTGGCTGCAATTTCAAAAGCCTCATTGTCATTCTTTGACATTTCTCAAGCCCCCCCTCTGAGTCTCTGCTTATCTGAGTCATGCCGACCGGAATGAGGGTCGGAGCAATATGGAATTCAGATGCCACGCCGGATGATCAGCCCCTGAGTCGCTCCTGATACAAGGTGGATCATTTTGCCGCCCTGATTGTCTTTGAATTCCTCAGACACTGTGTCAAACGTGCACAAATGAGCAGTATGAGTCAACACATTAGCTTACATGAGCAGTGCATAATTCAGCATTGATATTTGTACCAGAACATAAGACTGGATGTGTCGCTAACTCTTTCTTTGAACTGTTATACCAGGCCAGAGAAAACCTGATAAGTCAGGCACTGAATGCATGGGACAGTTTTCCTCTATTTGCCCAAAGTCACGAATGAAGCGAGCACGGCTTGACCTTTTGTGTGTTTTTCAGCTGCTTGACTGGAAAATAGACCTTGGAGTTGTACCCTGAATGTTACGATTGTCTGCATTATAATGCTCATTGTGCGATAAAGACCCAGAGGAAGTATACAAATGCAAAACACACAGTTGGAGGTGCAAAAGGTTAAGAAGGTTTATTGATAAAAGCAGGCGAGCGCCGTGGACCGGTGGAGGAGAATTGGTGCGGCAGACTGGAGGAGGCCGTTTGATGGAGCGGAGTGGAGCAGGCGGGGAGAGCGGACGGCTGAAGTGGCGGCCGGACAAGCGGGATCGAACAGAAAGAGAATGAATGAGTGGGACAATAGACATAACGGAGCAAGTAAAGCAAAGCACTGAGCAAGGACACGGAGGAGGACTGCGAACATGCCTGCCACTCAGAGTGAATTGCTGAACAAAGAAGAGCGAAGAATGGCGAGGATGATGGTCTTTAAGAAGGTAAGCGCTCCCGTACAGAAAGACGAATTGGTGTACAGCTCGATTAGCCCCAAGGACACAGAGAAATGTCGCAGATTTTCATCAATACAGCAACAAAATAGCAAGATAAACTGGGGTGGTGAGAACTGCCTGATTTTCACCTGAAACTGGAACTGCTTCCGCCTCTACAAGCAAAGGCCAGGAAGAAACTCCCTCCCTTTGTCTCCCACTCATCTAGTTTGACTTACATCCCATTTAAAAGGCAACATTTCAAGTGAAAATGCACCGTTTCTGTATTTTTGTTTTAGAAATGTTCACATTTCCACAGCAATGTTTTAAAAACGACATGCATTTACACAGCAATCTGTTACGACTGCAACTGTTCTGTGTGATTGTGCCTGAGGTTGTGTCTGTGCAGTTTTTTATCTGCGCTGTGTCTTCTGTTTCCCTCCCAGTTCATCGTGCAGGGGAAGCTGTGCCGTTCCAGACACGGGATTGGCTGACTGGGAGGAGGCTGATTATTGGACCGCTGATGTGACCAGGTGTTGGAGATGCTGTTGCTTTTCCCACATTGCATTATTGATTAGTGGGTTTTTTTCTGGTTGGTGCTTTTTGTCTTTGGTGAAAGAGGAATTTGCAGTAAAAACGGCTGAATTTTGCATTGATGACTTTGTTGACAATCCTTCTTGGGAGAAGTTTAAGCAGAATTGTTAGGAATTGCCAGTCATTCCAATTTGTGTGTCTTATAATGCCTGAAAGGCATAAATGCAGAAGGTGCTTGGTAAACAGGTGTGCTTCCTGCTGGAGGTGGCGCGAGTCAGCCAGTCATCGACGTCCCGCTGCAGGTGGATGCTCTCCAGGTATTTACTCCAGCTGAGGTGCACATGCACAGGAAGAACTGTGTTGAAAAAAACTTGTGTTTCCAGTGACTTTGAGCACCGTTGTCGTGCTTTGTGTTTTCACTGAAGCGTTGTCGTGGAAACAAGGCCTTAATAAATGTTTGCCATTGCTGTGAGTGTTGATAATTGTTCTTTTCTTTTTATTGAAGATATATTTTCCTTCAGAATTTTTTATTAAATTTTCTTTCTTGCACTTCACCTTAAATGGATAAAGTATCTAATTCTTTTGTTGAATTAATAAAATATCTCCTTTGTTCAAGATCATTAAAACACAAATAAATTGAAGTTTGAACTGAAAATGTTTCTTTTGATTTGTGGCTTCAGTAAGAACCCTTGTACCCAATTTTACTGATTTGGCAATGCAAATGTGCCATTCACAAGAAACGTCACATCAGAAATAATCTCCTTTAAGCCTCAAACGCTACTTTTAGAAGAAATATCCCCCACTTTCTTCTGCACTCCATCTTTCATCTGGGCTGGGATGGTGGTAGCTCGGTCTTAGCTGATATTTGATAAACTGCCGGCCCTTCACAGGATAAATCAGAGACATAAATCCATGAATTCACACCTGAAGACAACAAGCAACACATGCAGCATTATGTATTTAAACTGTTCAAGACCTCAGGAAAAAAAAAACTGTAACACTAATTACAAATTACTCCACTGTAACAATTCTAAAAAGTCTCTAAATAAAGAGTGTGGACTCCCTATCCAGTCGTTGATTTGTTGAAACATGACAGTGAAGCCAGATGACACACCCACTACCACCAAAACACTACTCTCCAGTCTGGAACCATAGTTATAATCATTTTCTTTGATATTTGAAAATCAAATTGAATGGGATTTCTGACCAGGAAGTTGTAGGTGAACTTTCTCAAAAACTACTGCCTTAATCATTTATGATTGTATGATCATGTTAAATGATCTGAACCTCATGCTCTCTCTATGCACATGTAGGTTTTAAATGAGTCCCCCCCTCCACCCACACACACACACACACACACACACACACACACACACACACACACAAGCACACAAATTAGGTTAGCTGGTGACCTTAAATTGCCTCCGTGTGTGTGGTTGTGTGTGTCTGCCTGTGATGGATTGGTGACCTTGCTGCACCCTGCCTCACCTGGGATCGGCTCCTGCAACCCTGAGCGAAGCAGTACAGAAGACGCCGGATCGATATTCAGAGTGTAGTATTTTCTGAAGGCACTTCAAAAAGCTGTAAGATAGAGTTACATCAGCGAACAGCGTACAGGAAATGATTTCTTCTTCCTCGTCCACAGATATCTGTAAAAATGAATCGAAGATGTTCTGCATCTCCAGGATTTGTGAATCTGTGGGCTGATGTGTGGGTTCAGGGGGCAAAAACTCAAATTTGCCAGATGATTAAGCTTAATTAAGTGATTTATTTATAAAAACAAACAGATGTTAAATCAGTACACCATCTGTACTTCCCACTTCAAGCGAACTGATGAACCCTGAGAGAGCAACAGGTCAGCACTCATGTTTCAACACATTAAAGAATAAAACTTAAACAGTCACAAACTCACATTTTCTTCTTAAGCTAAGGCTGTTTTCACGTCTGAGGATTGGCAGAGGCAGAGACATGTAACTCCCATTAGCCTGAGCTCAGAGGATGCCCGCCGGGTTATTTATGAGCGAAGAGGCCGACCAAGGTAAGAAACAGTAATGATCCACTTGTCACTTTCACTAGTTTATATCAAACAGCTTATGCTTCATCACTGCCACCGCTGATGGCTCAATTCCAGCAACAAAAATACAATCAGTGCCAAAATTGACCAGCTGTCTATGTGAAAAATATGTTGTTGTTTTTTTGTTGTTGTTGTTGTTTTTTTTAGAGTGAGGCCACTCAGTTCTGGGCTTACAGACAGGAATGACTGAGCAAAAAAAACACAGTAAAATTCAGTCAAGGACAGACGATCGGTAGGGGGGAAAAAATGGGGGGAGGTTTGTGGTTAACGCACAATGTCTGAACTCATGAACATCACCGTTCAGTAAATCCAAACATGTAGAGGTGTGCATAACAGCGCGGTACGCCTTTTTTGCTGTGCGGCATTAGAATAGCACAGTTACCCACAAGTCAGCCTCAATCAGAGTGACTGCTCAGTCAGAACTGAGTTTTCAGGCTTACTGGTGTATGAAATTCATTTACTTCACACCTCTTCTCAGACTTCATCTTAAATCAGTGGCCATTCAGCTCTGATGGGAGGACTTATGGCATGTGGCCGCCTGCAGCAAATTCAGCGGAGAACTTTGCTCTGGAGAAGGAAATATTTCTGAAATTAGAAGGAAGGTTAGCAGAATCAGATATGTCTCCTGGGTTATCTTGAGGAGCACAATGCTATCAGTGTGTGTCTGCGTGTGTGTGAACAGCGCTGAAAAAATCAGATTTTGCCTTTCCTGAGAGACATTTGGGGATGTTTTCCAATGGAAAAATGTGCCATGATAAATGCATTTGTCTATTTATCATCACTTATTGCTTCTCATTCTTTGCTCAACGGGAGAAGCGGCAGTTTTGTTACATTTTAAAACTATTTTATAACATATTGCTTTTTGGAAAGGTTGGAATTAATTCAGAGAAGCAGACAAGTTGCAATGTTTCCCGTGTTATTCTTCTGCTATTGCCATCTCGTTCTCCTCTAATGTGTTTAATGTCCTTTTTCAAAATGTTAACCACATTGTTGTCCTTTCGGCTTGTCTGAAATTTGGATTTGACGTCCCCGGAGAAGCGGACTTTTAGATCGGGAGTCTGCAGGTTCAATTGCATTATAGGCTCGGTCTGTACCAGTTGAAAGGCAGCCAGCCTGTTGCTTCCATTGCTTCTGCCCTGCTAATCGAGTTACATCGTCCTTTTGTGGTTTACAAGCAAATCCAGAGGAAAAGGTCGGACGGGTCTCCACGTCAGGTCAGAACAGGACAGAGGGAGCCGCTAAGACACTGGTGAGAAAGCAATTAACTCCTCCACTCCTGGCTCACATTCAAAGAGCAAATCAGTTTTTTGGGGGGAGGGTTGATTATTGGACTCTCATAAACATGTGCATTTTGTTTGGGTGGTGAAACAACTTTGACAGCTGAATAGATCAGATCTTATTTGCAGGCCATGTCTGAAAATGTTACAGGAGTTCAATCTCAGAGCTGTAGAGTGGTGTCAGGATTAAAACGTTTGCAAAAGATAAGATAAAATAAGATGAGCTAATCCTAGTTCCTAAATGAAGAAATTTGCATTGTTGCAGCAGAAAGTGGAATAAAAATTAATTTAATTGATTTAGTTAAGAAAATTAGAATTTAAATTGAAACAGAAATGTATTTAAATTCAAAATTCAAACTCAAACTACACATTACTGGTCTGAAAGCATTAGTAATGAGCGCAGTCACTCAGCACATGTCTAATTTAAATGATAATTAAAGGAGCTCCTTCCCTCCCCGCCAGAGGTGTTATTTACTGGTGTTGCTGGTGTTTAAGTTCCCTTTGTGGCTTATGTGATGTGATTTGTTATCTATTGGTTTTGGGATGGATGAGATCTCCTTTAATGCACAGTTAAGGGTTTCTGCGAGCTTTATTGCCAGCATGTTAATCCCTTATGAGACAGTGTATAATCATTTACCTCAGACGGGCTCCTTCTTGCTGCTGCAAGGCCTTTTCCAGAGTTGATCAGTGATTCACAATCAGACTGCGCTTTTGGGGCGACGGCCACAGGGTCAAGTAATTGATTCAGTCAATTACAGCGGTTTCCTGAAGTCATTTCCAAAGGAAAATTAGTGGATGTCTCTGCTCATTTTTACTTTTCTATGGAGTTCATTTTTTCCAATATTTCATTTTTCTTACCAGTATTATTATTCTGTATTTTGAAGTTCAATATTCACTAAATAAAATGAAAAACAACCACCGTAATGTGGAGGAGCACATTGCTGTATCAGCATTTTAAGGGGGTATTGCTAAACACATTCCTGGCTATCAGGTGAAGACAGACATATATGAGAAATTCTAATTATGAAATAAGTAATTACAATGTTTATGCATCACAGCAGCGGTTAATGATATTTATTTATTTAAAAACATCAAGAATTCAGGACTTCAATCACAAAATAGTCATTGTGAGACAAACCGTGTGTGTGAGGGTTCAGGAGGCAGCGTCAGTCAGGGGCTCCTGTCCTCCCGCTGCCTCTGAACAAAAAGATCTCAGGCTCATCATGGAGCACTATCCAGCTCTACAATGGAAAAGTTCTCTTTTTATCTCAGTGCCGAGGTGAGCTGCAGAACTTTGAGCCGGGCCGATTAGCTGCCAGGATTGTACTCGTGCGTGTGTTTCATTCATCAGTGCAACCCTCTGGGAGACGATTTCACACCGCACCTCCGCGAAAAGCTGCACCTGCCTCGACTTTTTGCTGGACGGCGTTGTGTTATGTAAGTGCGACCCACTGCGCCGGCAAGCCTCGCTGCTGCAGAAGACCAGCTGTGTTTAAAAGAGTGAGAGGGATGTGCTTCTGAGGGCTGCGAGTGGCCGACAGCACTAGAAAGTGTCTTGTTTTGCAGTGAAAACAACAGTGAGGCCTCTGTTGCATCATGTAAGCTTTCGCCGAACCTTTGAGGGCTTTTTTCGCCCCTGCTGAGTGTTTTTGGATTTCGATTAGAAAAGTCACAAATACTTCCTGAGCAGTTTGGAACATGCCTTCTGCTATAGAAGTTGGAACACTGATGCCATGGCGGTACGAGATTATATTTTAGGGAATAAATATTTTATAGCTCCGAAGCAGATATTCAGTTTATGAATCGGATGGTAGAAAACATAATATTCATCACATCTCCCAGAGTCATTCTCAGTTCCAGAACAGAAAAAAATTATTACAGCAGACAGATCACTTGATCATTACTGAAGAAATACCCAAAGCAGAGGATAGAAATTCTTGCATCTTTTCAGTCCGTTCTACTGGGGAAACGAGCATGTGACTCTCCCATTTTGTTATGTCTGCTTCCAAAAATCTTTTATCACAAGCGTTTACCTGCATTCACTGGGGGCCTTCGTCTGGCTGGCGAGGTTCACGGTGCTACCTTCACAGCCAATTATTCAGTCAACGCTCCATCACCCAATCAAAAGGCATCCATAATAACCGGTGGGATACCAATTAGCGTTAACGCGTGCATACCTCCAATCCCCGGTTTCACCCCACTGTATTGAGGTTCATTAATGGGGCTGAGCGGATGTCGCACAGCAATATATTACACTTTCAAAAAGAAATAGGTCAGAGGTGAGGAAATCTAACGGGGCTTTTAAAGTCACAGAAATGGAAACCTGCGTTTTGGAGCCACGGACGTATTTCAGGAAGGAGAGAAACGCCTGCGCCTCTGATCTGCAGATATCCCGTCATGATTCAGCCTGTGCCGGTGAGGTTTCTCGCTGAGGGTGAGGATGCTGCTGCGCCTCTGACAGACATGCACAGCCTATAAAAAGCGTATTGATTGAGGAGAATGGAACCTCCTCACATCTACATCTTTTCTCATCTTGCCAATGCCCTTGAGGGTCAACACAGTGTCTTTGGTAATTGGAAATGCCTGGCGAACCCTCACCGCGTGGGACAAAAAACAATTTTGGCCAGGATGGGTAATAAATGAGACTAATGTCTTTGCCGTTCAGACGGTGTCTGCAGGCTTGAGTTTTGTGTATACAGCCCAAGGCGCTGGAAATGTTGCTCTTCTAAGGTCAGCTATGACAAATCTCTAAACCTGGACTGGCAAAAAACTTGGAGGGGAAAAAATAAGGCAGCAAAAATAGAAATAGCCTCCATGAAAACACCCAGTATCAATAACACTGACTAATGCGTGGGACCTTCAGAAATAACAAAGAGCACGATCATAGTTTGCGTTTCGCCAAGTAATTGAGCAAGATTTTCAAATAAAATGTCACATCAGATAGATTTCATTTGCCCTCAGGACACAATGAACATGAACGAAGCAGATAAGAGGACTTACGGTCGGCGTCACAATCACGGCAGGATCTGACGGTTATATTTCAGGACATGAACCGAACAAAAAAAAAAACAAAAATAAAAACGTTATCTCTGGTGAGCATTGTTTGTGTACCAACCTGATGAGGCTTATCTTTCTGGACTGAACGCCACTGAAGGTACATCAGCAGGTGACGTTTGGCAGCTCCTTTAATCCAGTGAAGAGAAAAACACACACTGCGGCTTCATTTTAGCCTTTCCACCATCCAGCTGTTATGAATATTAACCTGCGTTCGACTGCAATCTCTAATGAACAGACTATTTACTCCCATATTAGAAGTTGTTGAAATCTCCACCGACCAACTGCTACTGGAAATAATGAACACATTCGTGACTCATTTTAAAGGTTTATATATTGATGAACAATAATATTGATTCCAGTAGAGATACAATAGGTTTTGAGATTTACAGCGTATCTAAGAGAAACTCCATTCTTCTTTTCTGAAGTGTTGCTGAACAATAACTTACCTGACCGCCGTCTATCAGTCTGTCTTTGAGCTACTTATTATCCTTGTCAGGAGTGTCGTTGCAGCGGCGCGAGCACGGCAGCTCTGACACACTTTGGCCCGCAAAGCTCCCCCCACGTCTCCCCGGGGGACCTTAAAGCGAGACGTAACCCCTCCAGCATGTCCCGGTCTGCCCCCGTCTCCTGCTCGCCTCGTCTTCTCCCATTAATTTGTTCTTGAAACACATTCAAAGGAAGGTGCTCAGGGAGGGAGTGGGGTGGGGGTGGGGGGGGGGGGGGTGGGGGTCATCGCAACCAGGTGTCTGAACAACCTCAGATCCCCTCCTTGTTATGTTCGGCGTGCTTGTAGCTCAGGAAAGGCTTTGACGGTCCGGGTCAGCGGATACAGGGACACCAATCAAAAGCAGGATCACGCTGAAAAGGGAGCCGGGTGGCAGCAGCTGGTTCGCTCAGCATGAAGACTCAGAAAGGAGAGAGAAGGTAATAAAAGTTTGACGATTACTACTTCTATTCTGCGATTCTGACTAATACGATCAGGGTGATGGAAGCCATCTCCTCTGCATGGTGGTTAAAGCGAATTTACAGGCAGACAAGGAGAGATAATATCAGATAAATCTCTTTAAAGTCTTACTAAATCCAACTGTCATGCAATAGATTTCCTCATGTGAGTAACGATAGGGCCCAAAAGACAGGTTTTCTGTGGTTCTGCTCATGTAAACAGACATAATTTTCAAAACACTGCCAAAAGTTTTCTGCAACAAAAATGCAAAAACTGTGCATTTTCATTTGAAATGTCGTTGTGCAAACAGGGCCTGAGATGAACACCAGATGAACTCTGGAAATCACACAAAATGGACATTTTGGTTTTTGTGTAAGTGCAAGTGTATGACATTTATTGACTGATAGAGGCTTTTACTTTACCTTGAAAGAAGATTCTGCAAGTGGAAACATTTATTATGGTCCTATATATAATTTTTGGTCAGTTACGTCAGTGAGATGAAATTTAATGAGAGAGAACATAAAGATAGATAAAATACATATTATTTCCATATTTCATTGTTTATTAGAACTACTTCATTCGTGATGGTATAACAACACATCCAGCTGTATATATTTATGAATATTTGATAATCCATGTTCCACACAGATTTTAGTAAATTGTCATAAAAAAGAAAACCTCACAGAACTGGACCTCAAAAAAGTGTATAGATTATAAATCTATGTTTAAAAAGCAATAAATGGTAAGTTCAGTAAAACTATATGGATTAGAGTTATTGCCTTGGGATTAACACAAAGTTGTTTTGTGATAAACCTGACACTGACGCATCAGTTTATATAAAACTTAGTTTCTACAGAGATGTTTTGTGCTGATCGGGGGTATTTGGAAGATAATTCAAAGAGGAAAACATGGAAAAGTGGAGCGCACAGATAAAAAATAGCCCCATATGAGCAACACCACTTCTGAACTGCATTGTAATGAGACATCTCCAGTTATTTCTTCAATTTGATGCCACAGATGCACTCAGATGAATGTAAACTCTGCATTTTGTGAATTTATATGCACACATCGCACACTGCATGTATTTCAGAGAAAAAGGATTGAGGATCTAATGCATCACATCTGGTGCTGCATTCATTTCCACAGTACCACCCAAACAATTGTGCTGCGCGGGCCTTTCTGTATCACTAAAAGCCTCTCCATCAAACATAAGTAACTGACATTGATTTCTCAGAGGAGCTGCACAACGGACGTCTGACAGACCTCCTCGGTCTGCTGCATGAACTCGGCTTCATTTGTACTGTCATGCAAAGCACACCAGCTTAATTTGTGCAATAAAAACATCATGCGAACACTGTTTTGTGTCAATGTAAGCACTTCCACTCCATCACATTCAGTTTCAAAAATCTGCTGGCTAAGGCCGAGTCATGGAGTGATCGCGTTGAATGATAAATTACTCGACTTATGCAGCTGTATGATCACCGGGCTTAATGAATGAGTGAGGAGTTTATCTGCGCTCCAGAGGTAGTGATTGTAAGATTAGATTGCTTCCTCGGTTTCACGGTATTGGCTCATATTCTGGTTCGGCAGAGGAACAGATTTTTGTGAATGCTTTAAAAGGAATTTGGGAGGTATTAAAGACGAGCTCTCAGCCGAACGAGACGTTTTTCATCAGTTAAATGAAAACTAAGCATCTGCAGGGTTTTTTTTTTTTTCTGTCAGTCAATATTTGTCAAGCTGTTCAGAGGAGGGATGAAGCAAAAAGTAATAAATTAAGATATTAACAAATTTGTCAAACATATTCTTTTAGTAGATAACTTGACTCAATAATTAAACACTATTGATTCTAAATGCTAATCACTGAATCGTGAAATCACTACTGCGTTAATCAGTTTAATCTGACATTAAAGGCCAGGATCTCCAGAACGCATCGACTGTAGGAACCGTTTTGTTTGGCGTCGATGAGAAATGGAGACCGTGTGACACCGACATGGAAGCAGGTCTCACGGTGCAACAGCAAGGTCACACATCCACATATGCAGGATCAATCAGGCAGATTAATGAAGCGCAGCCTGCTGACATGGCGGATGCGAACATCCTGTGGTCGCCACTATCTTGCAAATCTGCTCATCTATTGCACGGATGCATTTTACGGCAGAAAATTAGGTTTTCGTGCAGCTGAACTGCGTTGTCGATTACACGTCGAGAGAAACATATATTCTGGCGAGATTACATTTAGAAATTGGTTGCGGGTGGTTTAGTGGGGCAAACATGGGACATTTACCCATGAGAGCTTCGGTCAGGATTACACAAGAGCGAATAAAGTAATTTAATGTTCTTATTTGAACCTTAACCATGTTTTTTTTTCTTTTCTTTTTCCATTTAACCCAGCCAGGTAGAGCTGAAACCCAACCATGATTCTCTACCAGAGCACCCAGAGGGGATGGCTGAGTGGGTGTGGTGGATGACAATGACTTAGACTAATAACTGTCTTAAACAGTCCAATACTCTCAGATTTCATGATCTGTTATGACAGAAAATTGCACCAACAGTATTCAAAGCAAGGAATATTATTTTACCTAAAATCATCCAGGAAATGTTTTCTGAAAGTGAGAGGGGCTACAAGTTAGGGGGACAATTAAATTCTGTGGCGAGCTGCATTCACGCAGCAAACAAGAGCTTTTGTGTTTCCATCTGGGGTGTAAAAGTGTGAGTAAAAAGTGTGGAGGCATAAAAATATTGCCAAATACAAGAATATTTTATTCACTCTGTATGTATGCATGAATATCTGCATGTGTATGAATGTATTGGTGTATATATGTAAGAATATATATGGATATACAGTAGCAGCACATATATTTAGGAATCGGTCATATATTGGGTTTTGTCCAATGCATGTGTGTGTATGTGCGTTGTATGTACATTTGTGTATTTGTAAATGTTCTGCTTGTATTTTTCACATACCACATTACACCTTGTATTTGTCCATGCTCGTCCATCTTTCCAGCTCATTTCCACAGATTTCTAACATTCATCGCTTTGAAACTGCACCTTGTTTTTAAGTCTGTGCACTGAAATATAAAAACTGCCTCCAAAGCCTAAAATGTTCGTCAGAACTTGACAAGTGAACCTTTGATTTTCATGCGCACAACACGAGCAGAAAGCAGCCATATCATCAAAGGCATTTGCATGAAAGAAAAACATATATTAGAGATGAAAATACTTTAATTCAGGTCAAATTTGGCTCAATGCCAACGGAAAGGTCAACGAGAGAATTTTTCACATTTTTCTTCTTTGAACAATTTTCCTAATATTCTCTCTGCTTGTTCTACTTGCTGCACAAAGATTAAGCCAACTTAGAGCTTTATTCTTGTACGGCATGGAGGTTGAAGTGTAGAGATGTACGAGGACTTTCAAGTGTTTCCAGCCAGTGTGAGATTACGTTTGTGTCACAGCGATGTTTGATAAGATTCAGTTATTGGGTTGTTGCTCCATGAAACAAGATAATCATCTAACTTAACTCTTTATGAGTCAAATAAATACATTTGGAAACAAGAACTATAAAGCAAAATGCATTTAACACATTTCTAACACATTGCTCCATGCATAATTTGTTTATGTCTTGATTTTGATATCATTACTATGTTTTTTCAACTTGTAAATGATTCAAATATTTAATTTCCTTAATGTTAAAGTTATTTAAAGATCCATGTCGTATATGTTGTATGTTGTGTTCAGCGATAAAATGCATAGCACTTCATCTAATAAAGAGCTGCGCATCTGAAATTGGATGAAAACATGACATTGCACATACACTCTGATTATCACAACTGAAAGATGTGAAATATTTAGCCTGCTGGCCTTCACGTGTCTCACAGATAGTGCTCTCTGAAAAATCCTTGTGTTGTTTGTCTCTCCACCTGCTTTTTAATGAAATGAATAGATTTCCTTCTGTTCTTGCAGCTCTCACATTTATATTTTTTAGATTTATTGTTGGGGCTCAGCGCCACAGCTGGTCACTCCATGACGGCTGCGAGCAAATCAACATGGAAACAACAGTCAGGTCAGGTTGACCTCGTGTTAACAAGTCAGAACATTTGCAGTTTGCACATGACGGGACTCAAGCTGGTGTTTTTCATAAATCACTCGTAAAATACACGTAAAGTGAAAACATAACGTGCTCTTAACATGAACATGCTTGTTTTTTTGCAAGATCTGAGCACTATGTCATTTATACGACAATGTTTCAAGTGAAAACACAACATTTTTATGTTTTAATGTCAAAAAATGTTTATATTTACATGGCATTGTTTTGAACATGGTCTCCATTTCCATGCGCCTATGCAACTATCTTCTATGCCTGTGAAAATGCTATGAAAGTTTTGTTTTCACTTGAAAACATCATGTAATTGGAGCCTAAAATCAAACCCATTGTGTAAAAGTCTGAGATACACCGAGTTCACTGGAAGCTCTGAAATTCTTTACACAGTTCAAAAGTTGCTTTTGGGAGATTTTTTAAAAGCAGCGCTGTTAAAATTCATGTGTATTCACTGGTGGTCTTCCTCTGTTGTGTTTGAAATCCATTATCAGTGAACAACATGCAAATACATTCAGCAAGAGCATCCCCAGCCTTTTGCAGATACCTTCATTAAAATGTTCCCTTGGTCCGCTGATAACGTCTTTACAGTCACTACATTTTTTTTTTTTTTTTTTTTTTTTTTTTTTTTACTCTGAGCAGTGAAGCATACAGAACATTTCAAAACACGGTGCTATGGAAGATAAAAATTGTTCTGTGCAGAAGATGCCAAAGTATAAACCAAGTCCAGCCCCAGAAAACATGTTGACCACTATCTTTTGTTCTGCACAGATATCTAATGGAGGCTATGATAGAGGAAGCTCTAATCAGATTTGCCCTGTCTGTCAGGAATAAACACATTTCTCAAAGTGATTTGCGAGAGGAGCTGTTCCGTCGTAGCAGCATGCTGTACAGCAAATCTCCCGGTGGCTGATTTCTTCAGTGACAATTATTTGTTGTCGGAGCGTTGTTTTGTTCGCTCACAGAGATGATGTGGCCTCGGGGCAGCTGTTCGGAGCTACGTGAAAGCGAAAAAGAATGGAGTGCGGTGGGTGTGGAATTATGGAAACTCTTGCACTGAGGAGAATTTTACGCTCGGAGATAAAGTGCCACCTTTGCCGCATATGTGTCAGTCAAGATATGAGCTGCTGCTGCGAAGAGAGCTTCACGCTGCCAATGGAGATTAATAAGTGTGATGAAAGGTTCTTCCCTTTGAAACAAGTGAAATGTATATCTTCATTTGTGTCTATGTGCAAAAGCTGTTGTTTGATTGCAATTGTTTCAGTTTCCTTCCAAATTCCTCTGGGATCTGCTCCAGTAAGCCATGACCCAGAGTTGGATAAATGGTGCAGAAGATGGATGGGTCAATAAAGAACGACATGTCCCACAGACTGCATGAAGCAAACAAACGCCAAAATAATGAAACAATGTTGAGGACTGTACCCAAATTCCAAAAGAAACTTGCACATTTTCATTTGCATTGCAACAGGGGAGATCCAGCTTTACTGCCTGTTACCAACAGCAACCAGACTGTCCATCCAGCCATATCCTGTCTCGCTTCATCCTGTGCAGGAGACGAACTGAACTATCGGCGAGGGAGGGATCCACCCTGGACCGGCCACCAGTCCATCACAGGACACACAGACACACACAGTCACACCTCGGGGCAATTTAGTGTCACCAGTTAATCTCACATGTAAGTTTTTGGACTGTGGGAGAAAACTGGAATACCAGGATGAAAGCGACACACATCTGGAGAGAACATGGAAACTCCAGACAGAAAGGCCTGGCCGGTGAGTGACCCCTGACCTCCTCGTTGTTATCCAGGGGCACAAGTCCTAGCACTACCATGCAGCCCAAGGAGAGAACCAAATACGAAAAAAAAAACATGGTTTTGCTGTTTGTTACCAACATACCAAACAGAATGTCGTCTTCTGCTGAAATCACTGTGATTTTCTGAGCCATTTTTCTCATCACTTTTTACAAACCACTAGTTGATAACCCACAAAAGCCTGTCACTTGCTCCAATCGGATAGTTCAAAAAGCAAGTTCTCATGTCTGAGAAAGTGTCAGTGTCATCAAGATGAAACATCCTGACACCACTGTCGATGAACCACATCGTCAAATGGATATTTGTCATGTTTTCATGATGACAGTTTATTCTGTTTTCCAATGAAAAAACTCAGATCTTAGTGACACTTCTTGAAAATGCTCAACACAGCATTATATACTTTTTACACATAGATATTTGAAAACTACAGGAAAGTAACATATTATAGTATTTAGTGAGGTAAGCGAGCACAAGTTGCTGAATATGTATGTTTCACATTTTTATTGCATCTGCTCTTTGCAATTCTAATTTGTTCACAGCGTTGTGCAAGAGAGAAAAATAGACCCTTATTTACAACAAATATAAACTCCCTTTGGGTAGAGCTGTGCACAAATAAATCCATATTGCATTAAATATTGGAATTGAACATCCAACATGCACAATACTGTAAATCATTTATCACTCAAACATTGAAATGTGGACAATTAGTTTTATAGAGAATGACTATTCAGCATCCACAAGTAGAGTTCATTCTGCCTGACATAACATAAACAAATGATAATGTTATAAAACAGCTGACAGTTTTGTGACAACAATTAATTTCAAGTCTCAAAGCATTTGCCACTTCTTTTTTTTTTGTATTTCCATTGAACAGTAGGGATCATTACAGAATAACATTTGAAAAAATTACATTTGGACCAATATTGCTCTACGAGATGTACCTGAAAGTTCCATATAGTGTCCACTCTTGGGAATTTATAAAATGAGTCTCTTTGAATTTGTCCCAATTCATTGAAAATCTCCTTTACTTCAGCAAAACCAAGAATTTTCTCCTGTATCTGATGTTCTTCAGAGCCGTCTTTATAGCAGTTGCCCCCACATTGTCTTCATTGCGACTAATAACAACAATAACTGTCAAGATTCCAAATAAAAACAGATAAGGCCTTTTTTTCTCTCAGTGCAGGATGTAGCTTCTCAGAGAAGTAGAACATCAATTATTTCAGTAGCTCTGGTTGTAATAAAGTGGTAATACCTGAAATCTCTTCAATGCTGTAGGTGGTAGGTGGGCTCGCTCGCACATAATTAAATATAAAATAATGATCTGTCATGTTTTTTTGTCTGGGTACAAGCTCTCAGCTTTGGTGTCTTCATCAAAGACTTATCTTTCGGGCATTTGGGGAAGTTCCATCGCTGAAAAGCACTCTCCTCTCAGATACTTACAATTCCATGCTCCGCATCAGCATATTATCCACAATTTGCCACACTGCTTCAGGACACAGATGGATTTAAAATTCTGTTCTCTGAGACTTCAGTGCAAGTTTTCTTTATCATTTATTGTCGAATATCCTTACATCGACTTTAAATGCACAGTTCCAGACTCTACACGGTGAACGGTTTTGTATAAGCTCCAAGAAAACGCACAAGTTCATCCGTCTTCCTGGATGGAGGTTGCAGTCAATCCCAGGTGACTGTGGGTGAAGGCAGGATCCACTCTGGACAGGTCACTCATCAATCACATGGAACACACAGAGGGACAGACAGTCTCACACACACACACACACACACACACACAAACACACACACACACACACAAACACACACACACACACACAAACACACACACACACACACACACACACACACACACACACACACACACGTCTCTCTGGCTCTGGCTGGCTGCTGACACAATGAACCCCATTGATAACAATGTAGGGACGATGTGTAAAATGGAATGAACACGACAAGGTGTGAAGAGCTGCAAATCACACACACATCTGATCTGGGTTACAAATCTCCAACAAGCTGATGAAACACCAGATAAAACAGCTGCTTTCAAGGACTGTGTTCATTTTGTTTTTCCCATGATAGAACTTAAACGTGTGTGTCGTATTCAAGTTTTGCAGGATATACTGGGATTAGTAATTTCTCCAGATTTTTAAAAGTATCTTTGTTCTGTTGTGAATTAAACAAGGATTTATGATTTATGGCGACTCCAAAATATTACCTTATTTGTATATTTGTCTTGTGCATAATTTCCTAAGCTTATTTGTGTATGATTGGGGATGCATATAATTACTTAAATTAAAAAGTCTTTTTTGTTCACATTAGTTATTTGTTTTGATGTATTGTGTAATTACTAAACAAGTTGCACTAACGGCGCTGTGGGTCACTCCATTCAAGAAGACAAATGATCCCTTCGTCTTTTCTTACTTTTGTGTAGCAGGCGTTCTCAGACCCATGTGTCAAATCTGTGGAGCAGAGTCAGCCCCGCGGTCCACTGAGGGTAGAATATTCAAGAAGATTTAATAGTTGGAATCGTGTGAACTTTGCAGTTGTATTCCTTAAAAATTCTGTTTGATAGAGGCAGAGCAGAACAAACAGGCAGAGGCCTTTACACAGCCTTGTGCTTTGTTTTGTTCTTCAAAGCACCGATTTAAATGTAAAGTGAGAAATGAAGTAAGGTAATGTTGAAATACAACGTGATCTGAGGGACTGTGGGAGAATTGGCCTTTTTGTCTTGCCATTTCTTGCTATTGCAGTTTTTTCTACCTTTCCACACAAATGCAGATAGATAAATTGCTAGATAATAATTTATTCATTTAAAGATTTATGATTTCTATTTCAATATTACCTTCAAAGATGTGTCGGGTTGAATCACTGGCACAGAGATGTTGGTCAAAATTTAACAGACTGAAGTACTTTAACTACATTTAGGCAAATTTATTGCTGAAACGATTGAGCCTTTTCATGTACAGACATCAGAAAGTTGGGTTTTGAAGTGAAGTTTAAGAAATTGATTGGCAGCGTAAGAACATGAGATGTATGTCGATAAGACGAGGGAATCTGTAGTGAAATATGAGAATATTCTCTATGAAAACAAATAGGAACGCATTTTTATTTTGAAAAGGGTTAGGGTTGGTGAATGAAAAGCTGATCTGCTGTAAATCTGCTCAGTTTGATGGATTTTCACCAATGAATATCGAACTGATGTGGGCCGGGAGGTGGACGAGATCTAATTGGCAAATCCAACTTCTTTTCCCACAGTCGTCCAGTGGCTTCTTTGGAGCAGTCAGCTTGATTCAAACTTGAGTGGTTACTTCTAGTCCATGTCTGGGAACACAGTGTTATTTGTGCACAAAAGCCTTGGGCCTTTCACTCAGACATCATGGGATACTGTAGTCTCTCGCTATGATGCTTTTTGAGTAAAGCTGAGAAGACAGATGTCATTTCAAACAGAAAATAAATAAATAAATAAAAGTCTCTCATAGTTCAGCTTCAGGGTAGAAAACCACAGACGATTCAGAGCCTGAACTGACTCCACAACAAAATCCTGCTTACTTTCTCTCTTTGTGACAGCCATGTTTGCTGGCACAGGCTTTTTTTTTTTTTTTTTTTTTTTTTTTTTTTTGTGGCTTTTCCCCGTAAAAGTTACAGCCTCATCATAAATTAAGTGTCGTATGAGTAAACACGGTACAGATGGGAGCTAAAGTGGTAAAATATGAATTCACCTCCCAGCTCAGAGAGTTCATTTTCTCGGAATAGAAGTGTGCAGACAGACCGACGGATACACGGAGGACTGGCGTTTGGCATGAAAATCGCCCTCGCGCTGAACAGTGGCAATCAAGGCACAATCAGTTGCACCGACACATGATGAAACCTATCCATGAATGTGACCCTCCAGTGTGAAAGACAGCCAGATGGTTTAATTCAGCAATCACCGCCCAGCTCAGCTATCTGATTGGATCCATTTTGCCTGCGCTCGTGTTAAAATCATCAGTCTGGTAATAGGGGGATTACACACACTTCAGCTTCTGAATCAACACAAGGAACCCCATTATTTCGCCGGTTTACAACACGCTGGCGCAAACAAGTACAACAGCGTCTGATTCCTTGTAAACACTCTGTCATCAGTTCATAAAGAGGCAGTCCTGTTGACTCTTAAGTTATGATGGCCGTCGGCAATGTCCAATCAAAGCTTGCCTTTATTGGCTGTTGCTATGGCTACCCAACTTTCCATATGTGAATCACCCTGGACATGATGAGATTTGTGCAGACTTGACACTTGAATGCGTTGCATCATTCCCCACACTATGCACTTCAAAAATACTTGGAATGCATAAGAGTGGGAAATCTAATGAGAAAAGCCGAAGAGACTAGCGGAGGGAGCGCAGACAGCAGCTCGGAGGGAGATTGGATGCCTGCAGGAGGGCTGATATTGAATGCTTTCACATACGCTGTTGATGAGAAATGGCATGTTTTCTTTGGTCAACAGCAACTTATATTGTGGAGGTAATCTCCCTTTTCATGTTTCCGCTGGGATGTTTTACCATCAAAGCCGTGTAGCATGACAGGAAAATCTGTGTGAATGTGTCTGAAAGCTGGCTGTCCATCATTAACCCAACTCATTATGCTTAAAATATACCAGCATTTTGGGTCAACATATATTTTTTTTTTCCCACTGTCACTTCGTCAGTGCTGAGAAGAAAATATTTCCATCTGAATGATGTTCAGTGTAAACAACAATATAGCCAGTTGAATTTGTCTGAGACAAGACATGTGGTTTATTTTGCCAACTATTTACACTCACAGAGGGATTTATTCTGGTTTTAACAACATGTTTCAATAGAGGTAGGAAATAGGTTTGTTTCACATAAAGAGAACAAAGTGGAACCCAGAGAGAAAAACACAGACTGGCCGCAGAACCCAACACGAGTTCGCCGAATATGAGAAAAACAATTCAATTTCCAAACAAACACAGTTAGTTTCCTATTCGAGGTCCATCTTATGGAGTGGACACAAACTGAGCAGTATTTCCACGCTTTCTTTTGGAAACCCAAAAACCACTCCAGTCCCAAGCAATATACGTGATTAGGTGTCTCCATTAAGAGAAAAGATCTACTGCGTCCTTTAGTCCGACCACTTTACCACCCGCATTGAGGGAAGCTTTACCCCGGTGAAAGTCCCATCCTGCACTGTAACATGCTGTGTGGCTTTAACCAGAGGGTTCAAAAGGTTCTAACGTTTTGCGACCACTTGTCGTGCTTAAGCCACATCCAATACATCAATGAAACCTACTGCCAGGCCTTCGTACAGATGCACATTCAGAAGCATTTACACAATTTTAACCACAGCTGGAACTACAAAATGGGATAAAAGATAAAGGAGGGCTGCGAAAAAAGAATAGAAATGTATGTGCTGCTGCGGATAATGATGGTATTTCTGTGGCTGAGGCGGCGCAGTGAGTGCTCCTCTAATCTCAAGGTCAGGAAGTGTGTGACTTACATACATAGAGCAGCCTTGATCCTGCTGAATTTAAAAATGTGCAACACAAGCAAAGTCTCCTCCCTTAAATCACCAGAGAAAAGGACAAAACTCGCATCCAGCTGAGATAAAAGTCACAAATACAAAGCTAAACATTTAGTTGGCCCCATGTGTTTCAGAGAAATGTGATACGGGATTCACTTTTGAATGGTAAACAGTAAATAGACGTCACTTATGCTGAGATTTATTTGATTTTTTTCTGCAATGTCACAGAGTTTTATCCAATCTGCTCCTTTGGTAAACACATTACAGCACGCCGATACACAGAGACAGGAATCGAAGTGACAATTTGGATTGCGAGATAACCAACTTTTAAACTTCCACTGCATCTGAAGGCTGAGACTATTTCCTGCGGGACTGTATTTGTGATTTCCAAAATGAGCATCACTTTTATGTATCCTGAACTCCAAGCTTGCGCTGTGCAGCTGGGGTATAAAGTTGTAGGCGTGTTATTTGGGCAACCTACTGTGAACCAGGTACATCTCTCCAGCTGGGAACGACACGTAAACTGGGATCACAGCTCATCTGAGAACATTAACACCTCATTAAACATTAACAGATCCCTCTGTGTAGTATTTAAACTGTACCTATTTCCGTTCTTTTTTTTAAGTGGAGCACATGTGAGAACCTTGTCTTTTGGACAAAGACATCATCCAGAACAAATAGTGATTACCGAGTTGTCCAATCTAGTCCAGACACACCAAACAAGATAAATTCATGCTAAGTTGTCAAAACATGTCAAATATCATCATGAGCCTGGGGGGGAAGGGTGGGCGTTTTAAAAAAAAAAACCATTAGCAATGGAGTAATTGTCTGTAAATGGTCCAAAACACTTAATGATGTGGGAGTGAAATGCATGCTGGCACATATGATAATCCTCTTGTAATGAGAATTCACTAGATATCGCCGGCTTTGTTCATGCCCCAGCATCTTTGAAAGAGCTTAGCCACCAGAACAGTAACAATAAGCAGTGGAGCAAACGATGGTGCAGAATACAACTGAGGGCAAAGTCAAATTTCACAGCAAATGAAATAAACTTGACCCATATGAAGAAGGTAAAAAAAAAGCAAACAGTGGTATAAGAGACATTAAAACACCGTGTCTAACATTTGATGCCTTCTGATGATTAAATCAAGACATTTAGGGGTCATCACTGTCATCTCTCAACAAGGGCGCTCTTCAAGTCGGATACAATTGAGGAGAATCCGTTCAGAGCAGTTTTAGTTGCTTAAGATCAGGATGCAGAGAAAAACTAAGCTTCACAAGTCCAAGGTGCCACGGAGACAAAATTAAGGATGAGGCCTGCATATAAACATATTCGGTCAAGGAACATGCATGACTTTAAATGGAGTGGAAACTAATAGAAAGTAAGAAAATAATATAAACAATCATGAATATGTTTACGCTGATATTCACACAGACAAAACTACAGTCATGTTAATAATTTTAGTCTCCTCTACAACTGATAGACTAATACTATTGCCCTACTTAAGATGTATTTCATTGTTGTTGAGGTTTTCATGGCTGGATAAATGATTCAATATCACTGGGTCACAGGGCAGGACTCGTGAGATTATTAAAAAAAAAAAAAGTTTAAAAACCAGAATTATTTTATGTTGGTTAGATAGGAATTCCCCAAAATAACTTAATCGCACACAACTCAAGCCTTCTTAAAATTAATCAAATCCTCCACATCAACTTGTGCTCGGCTGAGCTGAATTGATTTGAAGTGAACCCATTAAACAATTGCAGAAGAATAACTGCAACTGTTGAGGAGGATAATGACTTCTAATATATGCAGCAGATGGACAGAAATCAGTCTTCAAAAACTGTGGGAGCTAATATAAAAAATAAAAAAATAACAGAGCATGTGTGCTGCAAACCCCAGGATGTTCAAATTTAATATTTTTTTTAATTATTAAATGAAAATCCATCCACTGTTTTTATGTAAAATAGAGTGGGGAATAAAAGAGAATTCTTCAAAGACTTTTCTAGAGTTTCTTGGAATTTGGCAGACCTCTGACTGCATGCCTTAAAGTTTGCCTGCATCCTGGAAAACAATGTCAATCAATACAGAATCCACAAATAAATCAATCTAGTAATAAAAAAGAAGTCTGTTCTAATGAACTAAACACTGTAGAATAAATAGAGAGAAATACTCTGATTCAGCTCTGTCATATTCTGAGACGTTTGGATTTGTGCTCAAATATTTTTGAAATTCATTGTGATCTTTTAGTAAGATACGTCCGTCATATGACATTGTTAAGATGACACGCAGGGTGCAGAGTAGGATAAATGTTGTACAGGCCGCCGGTCGATTGCAGTGTAAAAAGAGACTGACGCACACGCTGTCAATTTCCAGTCACCAATTAACCTAACAAGCACGTCTTTGGGTTGTGAGAGTTGGCCATTGTCCTCAGAGAGAACATGTTAACTCCCCACAGAAAGGCCCTTTACACCGTGCTCATGGTAATTAGTGTCATATATAGATTACAGCTTTTTTTTTTTTTGTTTCTTTTTTACTTCTTCACATAAGAGCTTCTCCTTAAAGAATATATTCCCAAAAAAACCCAGTATGGGCTTCAGAGATCAATCCTCTCCCTTGATGGCCTCTGTAAGCTGTCATGACCATAACTCCCAAGGAAAATAAAACTTCAAGAAAGTTGAGAAATAGAGTTGTGCATCCAGACACTGCTATAAAACACACCCTCAAGTTCAAGACTCAATCAACTCAAACTAATTAGTATACGGCAAACTATGCATTTTAAGTCACAGTGGTCAGAATCCCCAATTTAGCAGCTGGTGACAGTGTGTAGCAGTAATGGGATTATTCTCTTGATGTATTCAGAAAGCAGTGTTTTATTAAATCACTGTTAATAAATTACTCTTGCAGCTTTTTCCTTCTTTTTTTTTTTAAATCGTCATTAGTCTCTAAGTGTCTTTTTGAATAACTGTCACCACATTAGGATTTTAATATTCCGTTTTCTCCTGCTGATTGCTCCAACTTTAACTTGCCAACCACTCGAGCTACAGTCTACCACTGCTCACAAAACGATTCCAAGGCTGACGCAACTCAACCGGACATCATCTTGTGAAAGATCAGAAACCAACCAGACTAAAGTCAAAACAAAACAAGTAATCAATCGTGAACCCTGAGGTAAACAGTACAATCCAACAAAGGAGCTACATGCTCAAATGATAACTTCAACCTCAAATCAAATCTTTGAAAGTCTTTCTTTCGAAAAAATAAGACAGTTTTTGACAGAATGACAATCAGAAAAACTAGCTCATGCATGTCACAGTTTGTTTACAAGTCTCAGTAAAGAAACTGTGACAGCTCAGAGTCATCAAGTATGCTGCAACCAGAGTCCTCGGCAGCACAAAGAAGGTGGAACACCTTACACCGGAGATTCATTCCTTGCACTGGCTGCTTGTGTGTCAAAGGATCCTCTTCAAAATCTCACTTCTTGTCTATGAGCCTTAGAATGGTCTTGGGCCTGAATACATCTCAGATTTACTAGTAAACTATGAAACATTAAGGTGCCAGAGGTCCTCAGGAAGAGCTTTACTTAATATTCCCAGAGTCAAACAAGGTGAAGCAGCTTTTAGTTTTTACACTTCATACTGGCGGAACAAACTTCTGAAACACCTGAAGACTGACACACTCACTTCTTTAAAGGGGACATGTTATACTATTTTTCAGTCACGTCATATAAGTCTCAGGTGTCAAAAACATAGTATTTAAGTTTGTTCGCCCCAAATTCATCCTTTGTTCAGAGTTTCAGCGGTCTAAAAAGTCGCTCTGACGAGCCCTCCTCAGAACAGGCTGTTTATGAGCCTGCTTCCTGGTATGCACTTGAATGCGTCTGGCCATGCCCACTCTCTCACACACAGAAGGTGGGGGCACAGTCAGGGGAGGAGTTAAATCCACTTATTTCAGGATAAGGGGACCAAACTCAAACTCACCGTTTCAGCTTCAGTTTCATTTTCAAAAATGTGTCGTAACAAGACAGGGAGGAAACAGACAATTTTCAAATTTCAACATCATAATGAGACTACGGCAACACATACTACAATAAGAAACTCTTCACAAAGTGAAAAAGCATAATATGTCCCCTTTTAAATTAGACCTTATAATGCTATCATATACCATAATATATTATAGAAGTAAGCAAGTTCTTACTTCTTCCTACTCCTTATGCATGTAAATGAAAGTGACACATAATGTGTTGTCTCTTTTATCATGTTTACATCTCTGAATGCTCTGTCTTTCTTTTTTTGTTCTTCATTTTTGTTTTTTTTCCCATGTTACTAGTAAAGCTTGAATGAAATGAAAGCTTGGGTTTTACTTATTTCATTACATTTTACCTTAATAATGCTTTACTTTATTTATTCTCCTTTTAAGCCTTTTTAAGTGTAATATTAATACTTAAGATTCCTAATTGCCTTAATTTATTGTACTGTATTTCCTTTATTTCCTTCTAAGGTACTGTGAGTTGTCTTGTGTCTTCTGTCTGAATGGTGCTTTATGCTATTTGTGTTTTATTTTTAGAACAATTTAAATAAATTAAATACTATTTTAAAAAGGCTGTTATCCTCCATTGTCATGTCTTATTTCCCATCTTAAGTTATTATTATTGCTATTATTTTAAATTTATATTAAAATAATTATTACTGTGGAAGCAGTCTTGTTTGGCATGGCCGTGACGTCATTTACGTCACCGTCTGTAAACACAAGAGGAAAAGCACGTGCGCGCCCTCCGGCTTGCCGTACTTGGCTCCGCCATTGTTTGACAGTTGTCATTGCTAACAAGACGCTCTCCATGGTTACACACGCGTCAAAGAAACGTACAAGTCCTGTGAGGGTCAGTGAGCGGCTTCCCGGCAGTGCGGACAGCACTGGAGAGGACTCGCGCTCCGGACAGGTACTTTTTGTTGTTGTTTTTAACTTCTGCTCCGCGCTTCTCTCGCGCTCGGGTGCTAATGTTTACTTCCGAAAACACGTAGTGTCTGTTAGCCTCCGTCTCATTCTCAACACTAAGTTCTTGGAATATTTTCAAACCTCTTAAAGAGACTAGTACGCCTGTCTTTAGTGAGGTTTCGCTCCGAATTTAGTCCTGAAGGAGTCATTAGCGTATCTTTATTATGGCGGACGAAACGAGGTTTATAATCCGTCTGATGTCTCGGGGACTGAAACCAGCAGCGACACAGTGAACACTGTCATTTCATTTAAACGTGCTTTCTCTACAATGCATGCAGTAACCAGCAGCTGTTTGGTTCTGAATCTCACTGTGGGAAGCGAAAGGCATGAAAGTATCCTGCTTGTCAGAACCGTGTTGTGTTGACTGGAGTTATTTTGGATACAGGGATCAGTTGTTTGCAACATGCAGCAGAGATTAGTGATGTGCTACTGATCTCCTTTCCCATTAATAACCAGCCGCAGCTTGCGGCACTGATGCTGATGTCTTACATACAGGAGCTTATGATCAACGCCAAGTTGATGTAGTAAAAGAAGCGCGAGTAAAAAAATCTTTTAAATGATCACTATTTAAAACTCACCAAGGTAAAGAGTGTTTATTTTATTGCACATACCAGAACAGAACAGTGCTTATTTCAAGACATCCTCTGAAGTGATGAAGCCTTTATTTGCTGGACTTACACAGACTTATACAGCATCACTCATTTCTGCCAACCAGCAGATCACAAACCAAATAGTGATAAATTTAACCTTTGATGGGTGACAAAACCCATGAATATATCTACAAATAGTTATTATAATGTAAACATTGATCCTTCAACATGAAGTTCAATCAAAAAACAGACAGACTTGTATTTTCAATTCAGTCTGCACATGACTGATATGTATATAAGCAATGCACCCAGGAAAAATAAACAGAATTACCTATCTTTTCTTCCATTCATCCACCTCTTTATCATGTACAGGGTTTGCGTTGTGCTGGAAGTGATCTCAGCTGACGGCAGGCGATGGCAGGATAAACCTGCACAGGTAGCTAGTTCATCACAGGGCAAACACATAAACAGGCAACCCCACACCGAGGGGCGACACAGGGTCACCAGTTAAGCTAAAAAAAAAAAAAAAATTGTGGGAGGAAATCGAAATACCCGGTAGAAACACACACACACTCAAGAGGAACATGCAAACTTCTCACATTAGCCCAGACAGTATTTGAACTTGTGACCTCCTCACTGTGAGGCAAAGAGCCTAACCGAGACTGGTTAGTTAGTTAGTTAGTTAGTAGTTAGTTTGTTCCTATATTTTTATACACACTTTTTTTTGTAATCTGAAATTTTTTTTTTTAAACGCAATACTGTGTAGGCTTGACTGGAATAGTAGTGTATTTGATGGAATTTATTTATGGAATATCCAGAATTGTATCTACAAGGAACTTCAAAAGCACTATAGTTGTTGAACAGAAGTGGAAAACACTTATTCAATTCTCACATGTTAAAGAAAGCGCTGCCCTCCTTCATGTCATCTTTGCCAGTGTGTGTGTGTGTGTGTGTGTGTGTGTGTGTGTGTGTGTGTGTGTGTGTAAAAATAATTTAAAAAGAGTGAATATTTGTCAGGGTTATTAGTAAAATTAAAAGAGGCTAATGTGTCGGTGGAATTTGTCAGCTTTAGGGAGGCATTGTGTGCATGTGAATGTGGAAAAAGTCTCCCATACTGCATAGCTTCAAAAAGCTTAAAATTGTGCGTGGGACTTTTTGTGTCCATTATCTTCATTTCAGCCAAATGATAAAATGTTTAAATCTTTACTGTTGTGCCTAAGGAACCGTAGGAATAATAACAAGTTTGGATATTTCATCTTTTGACATTTGCAAAATGTTTTACTTTTGGGGTCAGGCACTGTGTTATTTACATTGCAGTTAAATATCTGTGTAGTGATGGTATGAACTCCAACACACTCTGTGTTGTTTGACTGATATGGAAATCATAAGAATGATCATTTAAAGAACACATATTTCTTGAAATTGTAGAGCTTGTTTCTAAAAATACGTAGCATCATTTCCAGTAACCCCTCTATCAATACATTAATTTGCAAAAAGCCTCATGAACAGGTGTTTTTTTTTCTGTGGAGATTTGAAGGATTACTGAGTCATTATTGGTAGTTATATATGGTCTGTCATATAGGTGTGAAGATCTAAGTCCAATAATAAGCTAAACCTTGTCATCAAAGGTATAATCCTAAATCTCGTCTCCGCATTTTGCTAAGAAAGGCATCACTGGAAGAAAAGGTTAATCCTCCTATTGATTAAAAATGGAGGATGCCATTTGTTCTGGCCCCGTTGTCAGAAATACAAGCAGGATCTGGGCAGGAGATCCCACATTTGAAGTGCTTTGAGCTTTTAAGCAAACCAGTTAATTCAGGTAGCAAGGTGGTGTGGGTTTTTATCTGCAGCAGAGCAGTGGGCCAATGTAGATTATCTATACTATTTTTTTTTTCTAACTTTGTATGTTGACTGTGATGACTTGACAGCTTAGTGAATCAAAGGAGGAGATTCTGCGTATCGTTCGAACACGGATGTTCCCATACAGCTGGCTAATGCTTTAATCAAAGTGAAACATGCACCTGCGGTTTAAACCGCATGGTTGTCAAATGTTATCAGAGAATTTCCAATATGAGAGGCAACCGCATATTTTGTTTTGCTTGACAATGAGCAAGAACAGATTCAGCTTTGTGGCAGTTTAATTTGCTGCTTGCTTAGTTTGAGATGCAAAGATTTGGCGATTCTGTTTCATATCGTCGACTTGTATATTACATTTGAAGGGCAGAGGATTTAAAAGCACAAATGAAATTGATCACAGCCGTAGGCAGATAATTCAGTGACATTTTGAGGTTTAATATTTCAGCTGAGAGAGCCCTGCTTAAAGCAGTCTTTGTATTCTGTTTGTCATTTACAGGATTAGGTTGAGAAGTTTACCTGCCTCCTTGTACATGGGCCTGATTTATTTAAGCAGTGTTGAGGACTGCAGGACCAAGCTGTAATAGGGGTGTCAATATTCGTCATGTCAGCAGGTTGTGCTTCATTAATCTGTCTGATTGATCCAGCATCCATGTGGTTCAATGACCTTGCTTTGCACAAATAAGAACTGCTCCCATGCCAGTGTTACCTGATCTACTGCTCTGCTGATGGATTTGGGCTTGACTTATTGGAGGCACAGGACAGAGATGTATGTGGACACCGAACCTGTGAATAGAGGGGATTCTCCATGTGGAACAGAGAAAGAGGCCGATCGGTACGTTTCATAATGTCATACAAGCATGAAGGTGGCAACACGATCAAGTCGTATTCTCGTGCCTGACTCGAGTCCCATCTTTTTTCGAGTAAAGTTTAAGACCGTGTTGACATGGTTATAGTTAAGAATGATGATGCCATGCTGTGAAAATGTGGAGACAAATCAACTTAAATCTTTGAATTTTTCAAGCTGTTTTGAGGTTTTGGAGAGAGATGAGTAAATTTGTATTAGTACTACTGTTGTGTTATTGATGACTGTATGGCGAGATAGCAGCCCTGATCTTGTGCAGAAGCTGCAGCTCCCACATGGAAACTTTGTGTTACTCAGTGGCTGTCCTCAGCCCGAAGCACCAACTCTGTGAATATACCTCAAGCTATGTGCTCTCAAATCACACTCTGGTTTTCACAAACACTACAGTTGACACTTGTTTATTTACGCAGAAAATATTTCCCTGAAAGTCTAAAGTACAAGAATAAACATGGCTCATTCAAATTGTGTGCCAGACTTGATTTACAGATTATCTATCATTTAAAAAAAAATGAAGTGGATTTAGATGAACACACACAAGCACCATGGGGTGTTTTATATTTGATGCCCAATTCAACTCAATCATCATCATTCGAAGTGCACTGACTAGATTTTGGTGGCTATCGGTCGAGGTGACCTCATGTTTGACTACTTTCTATAAGAGTAATATCGAAGAAAATCTCAGCTCTACTTTTGATTATACCGCTGATAACTCCTGATAGGTTGTCACTTTATTTTTCGCATTATTCCAGACAGACATTACTCTCCATTATGAGTTTGCTGCTTTGCTTAGGCATAAAAGGTTATTTTTTTGCACTATATGATTAAAGTAAACAACTGCAGCAGTCATCCTTATTAAAAGTGCTCTTCGTGCGCCACATAGCAGATCTATCAGTTCAGCTAAAGTGGGATATTGGTTAAGGTGACCCTGGCTGCTTGGAAAAGAAGCACGCTTGTGTAAAAATGCTTGAAATTCACATTTGGATCTAAAAGCCCGTCCAGCATACTTATTTTGGTTGGTTTTCCACTGCTGGGTTTAGCTGGCCTGCTCATAAGGCAATCTTTAAATCTCAGAAGAGATTAAAAATGTGTGGTTATGGTGAGTGTGTAGGTAGGATATACACCAGAGATGTTTCTTTACCCACACATGAGCATCTTTGCATTTTTATTTGATTTTTTTGTTTGTTTTTGTCCAGAATAACAATCAAAACGCTTTGTCGATAATTAGGCTGGATGAAACTTATATTAATTTACACAGTGCTCTTCAATGTAATGGGCATCTATATATTTACATTTTTTCACCAGTGACTTTCTCATTTAAATTGTGGCGGACTGAGCACATCTATGCTCAGGCCCCTGGGGTCCGAGTCGGGGCGGTATTGATGATACATGTAAAATAGCCCTTCTTTACATGTCCTGTCTTTGTGGACGTGAGGAGAAATTTGTCAGCCTTTTCAATCTGCTGCTCTAATTTACTTTATTAAAATGCATTACCATAACAGTGCACCCACTTTCCACCATATGGCTGATATTTTTATTACTTAAAATTGCTGTGGGTAGTCCCTCTGCTTTCAGAGCCCACTTATAGTGTGTGTGTGTGTGTGTGTGTGTGTGTGTGTGTGTGTGTGTGTGTGTGTGTGTGTCATGTCCTTGATTGTCAGTGCACAACAAAACAGTATCTGAAAGCTTGTTTCGGAATATTAATGAGGTATACAGTTAAGATTGCCCTCAGGCGATATTGATGATTCTGAATATGCAGTGTAGTGAAAGGAGTCTCGTTTTAGAGCAAATTCCAATCATCACCAAACCCAGACAGCTTTTGCAAAATTAACTGTTGAGCTTTAATATTTTGTTCTCATCGAATGGGAACAACAACTGTCAAATATCCCACAAAAATCATCCTGATGCAGACGTTCAAGAACATCTTCACTGATACTTCAGTGAGTCTGCATTTAAGAAAAAAAAAACATCATTTCAATTGTTAATGCAACAAGCCATTTAAAAGATTTATCGATTTACACAACGTTTTAAAGTGAAAACGGAAAATCATTGAAAACGCTGCCACTGCACATGCACACTATGCCATAGTAAATGGTTCTTCTACACATGCATCTGTAATAATGTCCATAAAAATGCCTGTAGTCACCATTGTTAATGTTTACAGCGTATTACTCTCTGTGCGTGCGTGTGTCTGTGGTTTCATGACAACAATCAACTGCCGACTCACGGTCTGGCATGCTTAATGCATCGTTTTCAGCCATTTCCGTGTAAATGAACATCGTTGTCGAAACAAAAATGTTACTAAATGTCATCCAGTGTCTTTCCAGTACAGTTTGAAAACCAGAGTCTTCAAAAAAAAAAAAAAAAACTCACATACTTGAAGGACTTTTAAATTACACAAAAAAGCCCAGAAATCCAAGCTGGAGTGGATTATCTGTGTACACACCGTGACAGATCAGAGCTTTTGGATAGTCTTTCACCTTCAGATAGCGCAGGTAAATATGAGGAGTGCCAGCTGATGACTCAGTTACATTAATTAGGCTGATGGATGTGATTAACGCCGAACTGCTTGTTATTGACCAAATTAAATCCTGGGACATTCTAATTCCTAATGAAGCGTTTGCCAACGGCAGTCATCTAAAGGCTTCTAATGAACCCAAGTTGTTTATATGACGCTGATATGCTGCCAAGCTGTTCAGGCTATAAATATCAGTGAATCTTCTCCCGACAACCTCAACTGTTGAAGCACTAAAAGAAGGTGATTACTCCCAGTGGTCCTCACATAGAAGAGGATGTTATTCTCCAGACCTCTGGCCTGAAGCTCATGACATTGTGCTGTTTTTTTGTTTTTTTCCTTGGTCCAATGTTAATCATTTGTTTATCAAAAACTCAGAATGTTGCCCTCAGTGTTTCGGCCGCTTCCTGTGTGAAACTGCCCTTGCAACTATTTTGATTTCATCTGCTAAATCCGTCTGACTAGTCTTTCCCGCCCGCGGCTATCTTACTAATGTTAGCTCAGCGGACGGCATCATGTTGAGAACATTTCACATCCTCTGAAGCAAATTGTTTTTGTCTCACTCCGGGTGAGGAAAGGTGACATTTCTCATTATGAAATACTGAAGCTCGAAGGAAATTTGGGAGTTGTGTAAGAAGAGACGGGCGGTGAACGGGTGCCATCTCAACGGATCGATACACGCGTGGGCTTGGCGTCTGAGCATATAGCATCTCCCCGCTACATAACAGCTGCTGGATTTGTTGAGGCTGATGATAAAAAGAGTGAAAGAATGAATCACAATTACTTTTTGCAAACCAATTTGCCTAGTTTGTTTATAAAGGCAAAAAAGAACACAGGATAACTACTGCAAAGAGAGTCTTTTCAAAATGGAAAACTTTTTATGCGTTCTGGGGGTCTGTTTACACAGCGGTGGTCGGAGGAAACAGCTCTCTGCGTGAAACTTTATGAAATTGCTCTGACTTCATCTCTGTGTGAATGAAACATTTTGGCCGAGCAGCATTGAAACATTCAATACAGTCAAATGTCCATCATCAGTGTTTTGCATACTGATGGAATTGGGATGCTTTGAAATTAATAGGAGTTCTTGGACAGTTAAGATGTGAGTGTCGTATAAATTTTTAGTCATTTTGCACTTTGAGTGACTCACTGCTGTGTAAAATAACTTCTTTTGAATCCAGGAGTGGATTAAAAATGATCAAGGTGTTAAACTTTCTTAGAGACGTCATTTTTTTTTTTTTTTACCGCCCAGTGTTCATCTTTTCAGAGGAGATTTGACTAATACGACGCTTGATTAATGATGCACATTTCCTTTTGATGGGAATTTAAGCTAATGTCAGCAGAAGAGAGTTTGTATTTTCTATTTTTTAATTGAATGGTTCTTTTTTTCTAATTTTTATGAAGTGACTTGACTGTCAGGATTTTCCCTGTTTCAACTCGATGTGCGCTGCAGGGGAGGATATGAGGGCAGAGTTAATGTGCAGATGAAGACATTTAGTTGGCATAGTAACTTAATTATAGTCACCTCCCTCGTAGAAGTACGACGCTGCCTTCTGTTCCACTTCGCTCACGTGGCCGTTAAGAATAAATCTCTTTTTTTTTTTTTTTCCTTCCTTTCGTAAGAGTCACATTCTTCTGCTGCTAAAATAAACCAGCATAAATGACAGTACAGGAGCAATGCTGTACGCTTCCCCAGGGGCCTGAAAAAAATACAGCAGCGGACTCCGTCGTACTCCAGCTGCCACATGGGATATGCTGTAGGCCTAACGGATTTACAACCCAGAGGTTGAATGGAAATTTTATGGTGACCACACACACTGAAGGAGAAAAAAAAATGCAAATGGCTCTGGCTTAACTTTCAGGGCACGGCTCAGTGCTTTATAACTGGTTCCTTTTAGTTTTAAACGCCCGGCCTGCAGTACACTGACTATTTTTCTTTCCTTGAGCAAACTGATCGGGTGCTGCTGAAATTGGTCTGACCATCTCACTGCGATGCACTTTATCACTCCCTGAGGTCAGTCATTTAGCCGAGATGGATTTCAGCTCAAAACTCCGCACACCGGATCTCAGAGCGCTGTTCTCACGTGAAGTCTCCAAAAAGGTGTGAGGTAAATTAATTTCATACTCGGGTAAGCCTGGGAGCTGCGGTGACATTGACAAGTTGGGAGATGGTGGATGCACTTTAGAGTTAATCCAGTGCTGCAAATAGTGTTGTGTTCTTTGGAGCTTGCAGATTTCACACATGCATGACTTCCCAAATTCATGCGCATGGCATCATCAAACTGTACTTCACAGACTTTTTTCTTTGTTTTTTTTTAAAGCACTGTGTCACCTGGAGGTGACCTTGGCGCTAAAAGCTTCGCAAACATGGATTTACGTTCGCAGTTGACATAGATGAGCCCCAAATTTTGATCAGGGGCTGCTTCTGCTGCGGTGTAGAGGTGTAAGAACTTTGATTAATGCCGAAAAACAGGTCACAGAATTTTTGCAGGCATTATTTTCTGTCCTGCATGACATCGACATACCTCAAGGGAACAGAAATAGAAATAGAATACTGCCACATCAAAACAGCTTCACTGGATTTCACAAACCTGTCTGCTCCTGATCAGATTTCATCCGAGTGTTTATTTGCAGGATTTATGGAGTGTAACGTTTGAAACAAACCTATTTATTTAGCTCTGTTACATCCAGTAAAAGATTTGTCGCAGGCTGACAGCAAGACATACCCTAAACACTGAGGCTCCAATTCACTGCACAAGTGAAAAGCAGTTGCGCTGAAAGTTTTTGATGTGAGATAGCTGCTGATTAGCTGCCAAGACGTCTGAAATGTCTCCAATGCAAAGCTAGGGCACAATTCTGAGAGATCTGTGTCTGAGGCTGTCAGGCGTTTGGATTAACGTGTGAAAGGATTTGACTCTGAAGGTTTTATTCCTTTTAGATCAAGTACTTAAATCATACGTATTTCCTGGGCTTGCAACACTTTGTTTAGTTGGGTACCGAAAGAGAACTGGCCAATTGTTTTACGACAGCAGTTCAAAGTATCAAGTAGTCTTACTGATGGATTCATTTGTCAGTCAGTCCCTCAAACTGAGTGTCCTTCTGTTCCTCCGTGCGTCTGTCCATCCATCTTCTAAACCACGTATGGAGATCTGGTTTCAGAGGAGTCCAGACATCCCCGTCGGTCTCAACTTTCCCCCCGCTCCTCCTGAGAGCCTTCAGGTCATTCTTAGGCTGACCGAGAGATATGATCTCTCCAGTGGGACTGAGGCTGACCATGTCTGGTGCTCTTCCAGCAGAAGGTAATCACCTGGCATCCTAAAGACACTTCCTCAATGTGGAGGACGAGTAGCCATATTTTTTGCAAGTGTCCAGACACTTAAGGCATGATGTCTGTTCCCTGCAGAAAAGAAAAACAAAACAATTATGTCTGAAATGTTCAATTAGATCTGGATTTTATGACTGTAGGTGAGAGAATGGATATGGACACTTTGATGAATGTAGAACCTGATTTTGTGACTCGATTTCCCCATCAACACACCTATGGATTTAAATGATACTTGCCACTGTCAAAAAACACAGTGAAAGAGAACATCCCTCATGTAATCAATTTATATGCTAAAAAGATACTACTGAGTAGTCACTTTTGACACTGTAGCATTTAACCCAGTATATTAACATTAACGCAACCAAAATCAAACCATGTAATTTAATAGATACTGTGATATGCAACTCCGACTAACTGCATCACTTTTGGTACCTGTTAACTGTTTACGCTATCGCTTTAGTTGTTCAACAGTCTGAAGAAACAGCGTCATTTAATGTTCTGAACTCATTCTCAGTAATTTGTGGTCTAAGTAGAGAGTGTGCTGCCATGGCAGTCTCCCCAGCTAAGTGGTTTTGTGTTGCTATAATGTTCATAAAGGCAATTAAGTCTCTCAAGGGAGAATCTGGACAAAATAATATGGCCTTTAAGGAGGCATTAAAGTAATACACAGCGTCTGTGTTGTGTCGCTATAAGGACTTCCTCCTTCAGTTGATTTTGGGAAATGTTTCTGGCAAGTACTGCGATGAGGGCATTAAAAGGTGTTCTTCATCTGCCGAGCGAAGGCAGAAGTGTCTGGTGTTCTCTCTGGCTTTCCACTGATTAAGATGTATGACAAAAGGATTCGCTTTTAATTTCCACTCTCTGTGACTAAAGCTTTATTCTGTCCTGCCCTCAGTCCATACTTCCATGTGGACTGCTGCAGGTAATGCTGGCCTTGGTTTACCTGGGAGAGGACCGGCAGCCATTGGAATAAGAATGAGGAGTGACACAGACAATTAAAGGGCTGGATTCAGCCTGGCCTGACCTTCTGATCAATGCACTCCTATTTAGAGCTGGCAGGCTAGAGACCGGTACTCTTTTTCCAGACTAATAAAGACGGCGCAGAGAGCAGCTCCTGGGCTGGACTGCCAATACTTCTAACACCCCCATCGATTCTCATTGCTGTTAATGGTTTCTTTGCTAGTGTGAGTTGGATGTTGAGGAGGACGGGTGTGGACATGGGTGCTGTTTGGGGTTTGGGTCAGGAGAGAATCATCATCTTGTTGACTCCTTATTGTAGTACAAAGTCTAAATGATCTCGAATGCCCCCATGAGTTCTTCAGTTCATCCACTATACGTTAATCATGCTAATAATTGGAATTATCATTAGAAGTTTTGCAACTTCAACAACTTTGGCATTTTGCTAGACGGTCGATCCAACTTTTGTGAGGAGTAGCGGATATTAACGGAAAGGCGAAACTCAGAGCATTTACACAGCAATCATAAAACAGACAAACATGATTGAGCTGGTATGGATATAATTTTTCCTCTCAAGGAATCAGTGGACATAATTGAATTGAGTTGAATCAAATAATCACAATGCCAGACCGAATGAATGTCGAAAAATTAAAAGGGTATTTCGTCTGATTGCTCAGTCACGTCTATATAAACAAAAAACAAAACAAAGACTGGCTTCTCTCTACAAAATACCCTCATTCATACGTTCAGTGTGTTGACAATGACTATTGACTATATTCAGAGTATTCTGTTTTCATTTGAAACTTAGAAAAATATTGTTAATCTTGTCTGATGAATGGCTGTTCACTGGTTAGTCTGTAATATTGGATTTTAACTTTTGTATTAAAGCATGTTACTATATATTACTGTGTATAAAAAATAGGGAACTCAAAGAAGAACAGTTTTGTATTCATGCCCCTCACTTTTGAGACAGGAAGTGAATTATGAGCAAACTTTCTATCGAGATTCATTTGAGCATCAGTTATAATTGATAAGCAATTGTCAAATAAAATGTAACGTTGTTTAATGTAACTAAATGTATTTTTTTTTTGTACACATGTAACAATTATGTGTATGGAAGTTACTCCTGTTATTGTACATACATCAGTAAGGGTTATCACCAAAGTTTTGTTAATATTTGGTGGTGAAAGATTAGATCTCTGGTTAGAACAATTGCACATTTCACTTATTACACTTATAGTTTACATTTGGGAAAAGAATCTAGTAAATATTTACATCCTTTACTTTCAGGAGAAGTGGGTAAAGACATTGTGGAGTGGGTGGTTATGATGACGTTTGTGGTTATAACCGGGGGACCACCTCGTATCTTGTCGAGAGCAGTTTGTCAGTTTCGGTGGCTCTGCTCTCCCATGGTTCAGGTCATACTTGGCAAATGGGAGCTTCTCTGTTATGACTGGCGACCTCTGCTCCTCATGTGCCTCCCTCCCTTGTGGGATGCCACAGGGTTCTATCCTCAGCCCTGTCCTGTCTTCTTTCCTCCCCTAGGGATCAATTATAAGAAAACACAGCCTATCTTTTCACTTTTATGCGGACGACTTGCAGATTTAGTTGCTGGATCTGGAAAAGACTATTCGTGCTTTTATCAGTTCAAGAACAGACTATCCTCTATGCCCTCTATGTTGACCTCAGGCAGTCTTCAATTTCACCTCTCCAGCTGGTACAGAACGCTACTACCTGATTTTTAAAAGCTGCATCCAGGAGCGAACACATTACCCCGGTGCTGTTGTCACTCCACTGGCTTCCAGGTCGTTTTAGAATCGATTTTAAACTTTCAGTGTTTGTTTTTAATGCCATTAACTTGAGAGATTTTAACTGTCCATGAACGTGGCAGGGCCTTGCACGCTTCAGGTGAGGTCCTGCTGGAAAACCGAAGGTCGAGGCTCAAACAGGGGGGTGACTGCTTTTTTTCTGTCTTGCTATTTTTGCCTGTTGTAATTTATTTGTTGATTTTTATTTATTTCTTTCTGGAAGGCTTTGATGACCTGCAGCATGATGGCACTTTTTTCAGCACTTGGCACCTTCCACAGCCAAAAACCTGTGTTTCATGTTTTATGTACCTTTTTTTTCTGTTCTGTTTTATGGTTCTTTTGTGAAATACTTCGGGGACCTTTTGGTTTTTGTCAAGGGCTCTATAAATAAAAATTGATTTGATTTGAAATATTTAGAGTTTCTCTTTCTTCTACAGCCGTGTTTCACGAGCAGAGAAACAGTGAAAGCAACAACACTCTCATCAATTTAAGAACAAGCTGGTTTAGGTTTTTTTTTTCCCTATTAGGTTCTTGTGAATCAGCATGATGTTAAAGCAGCTAATTGTAAAAACCCAGTCAAAGCGAAAGCCCATGAAAATGCAGTCACTGAACCCATTTACTTTGAGTAATCAGATAATTGTGGTAATTGGATCCAGGGCCTTTACATGCCCTTCAGAGATGAGATATTATAGATATTCTGATTTACACGTTGCAGTCCATTATCAGATTTCTTTTGTAGTCCGTTAAAAGTGATTGAAGTCTCAAGTTTCGCGTTATCTTCACAGCATCTTGTCTTGTCCTGTTCAACATAAGCCTACGGTCAAGTTTTCATTTAATTTGCCATGAAACTGAGATTATCTGATAAATCAGATTTCATGATGCTGTTCACATGTCTATCTGAATAATCTGATCTCTTCAGAAATCCGAAAATGATCAGATCCTCAGCATGACAGTAGCTGCAGCATTTAGTTTTAGTTAGCAATCTTGCATTAGACAGTCATGGGTTCGAATCCAGACCAAGCATTTCTCATGTGCATTCGCAAGACTTTTTCTGTCTTGACTTTTCTCCATATATTCAGGTTTCTGCGAACTGCCTTAAAACATGCACAGAGGTTAGCTAGGAAGTGTAAATGCTCTATAAGCATCTGTGTTAGTCCTGTGATGGGCTGGCGATATGACCGCGGTGTACCCCGTCATCGTCATTAACCGAGATCCACTCCGGACAGTGGGTGGATGCTCAAAATATGAAAACATTCATTACTCTTTGAGATGTTGGCACTCAACAAGAAGATGGTGAAAAAAATCCTGTTTTAAACCCTGAAAAATCTGTTTTGTTTGGCCACAGGGGTTGTGTTGTTATGATAAAGTTCAGCGATTTTAATTGGAAGGAAAAAAATAGTTTGTAATACTGTGATTTATCGTTCTCACACATCACTAAATGACTCTGCATACTTTAGTGGTTTGGAGACCTACTGTACTTGTGATAATAATTATTTGGCTGTAATTAATAAGTAACCTGAATCGTAGTGGCTCCTCGGGGGGAAATGATTCTTACTTTGCTTATCTTGAAAAATCCTCTGTAGTCTTCTGTGCCAGAGTTTTCTTTCCCAGCTCAAACGTACAGGGATTATAGAAACATTGTCTGCTCATCATTTCAGTGCTCAGTTCTGCATTAGAGACCTTCACACCGACAATAGCACCATGGAAAAACATTGCAAGGGGTTGTGTAAGTGTGGGCATTTTGCCACAGGGCACAGGTAAAGAAGATGAAATACAAACGAACCAGCCCAGGGTGAAGGCTTAAAATGCAAAGACAGCGGTTTATGTCCTTGTACTCCTCAGAGGTCTGATCGTACAGCTCTGGAAAGTTAATCACAGCTGCAATAACTTTCTTTTCTGTCTTGATGCTCGCCAGGCCGGCAGCAAATTAGCACAATGCTGCAGGGTCTACACTCCAGGCACTTGTGTCAACGTGTTGTAGCTGATGGTCCAAGATGTGTTTTGCCAAATGGTCGAGAAAAGAAAAGATGACCTCTCATTGTATTGAGTGCATTGGCTCAGTGGCTCGTTGAATGACAGAAGAAGTGTGTGTTTTTGCCACAGCGGTGATGCACTGGCTTGCTTGCATCTTGAAACGAAGGTACATGGTATCAAAACAGACCTTGTTGTTCCTTGGCTGAGTACCATGTAGTTTGACACATAATGAGGCCTTTTTGCTGTGTTTCTTTAATAATAGCGGCTTTTTTTTCCTTTTGTATTTTGCAGGGTACGAGATGAAGACACATTTTTCTTAGCCCGACCAAAGTGTCCCGATGCTCGAGAGAAGCTGTTCCATGGCCACTGTGTCACAGGTATGAGTGACGTATTTTCCCATCATCCTTGGTTTGTGAATTCATATCAGAAGTAAGGAATAAGCCTTTGTAAAGTGCAACTGGGACGCATTGTTCATGCCACGTCACAGTTGACCTCCAAACGTCTTTGGTCTTTTTCTTCAGAATCAGAATTCCATCTTCAGCTCCTGGACGGAGAAATAGGTTTTTGCTGGACTGAGCGACAGCAGATTTTTCTGGATAAATATAGCGTAGATTCTGGCTCAGTGCGAAGATATCAGAAGTGTTTTTTATGGATGATTTTATTTATTGTATCGATTTTCCCTGTCCATAAACAGTGTGTGGTAAAAATGAAACCAGGGAGTTTAGAGACATTGGAAGCCAGATTGTAGGAACCTAAACAACTGGATAAGCAGTAGATTTCATACTGGAGAGACTGCATCTCCCCAGCACAAGGGAAACAAATCACCTTGAATTCAAACATTTGACTGGGTCAGACATCATAGATGCTGTTGAAATGTTGGCTCAAACTAATTCCCCTCTGCCTCTGTATAATATGCCTCCATTATATAATGAGTGACTGTCACTTTTGTCGAACTCTGACAGGTGTTAAGCTTTGTAACTTAAGCAGAAAATCAGATTTTGGGGGAAAAGGAATCCTGCTTGGATTCAACAGTCACTTCAAATTAATTCAGTTTGTTTATTTTTCTTCAGCATCACCCAACACTCAAAGTTTCTGCTGCTTTCTATTGGGCCAGTCCTGAAAAGATTTCACTTGCAGAGTGATGTTAGCCAAGATTGCCTACACACACACACACACACACACACACACACACACACACACACACACACACACACACACACACACACACACACACACACACACACACACACACACCGCTGTCATGCACTTGGGCTTTGATGCCTTTTTGCTTTGTGATAGATTGGAGGTGTTTCATTGCAGCCCTTAATATGCTTCAGCAGAGAGTGGTGCGGGAGGGGGATACAGAAGTTATTTTGCTTGCAGGATATCTGCTGTTCTCGTCCGTCCCAGAGGCCCAGGTGCTGCTCGCCTCTCAGGCTATTACCACTGGAATCTGCCGTCAGATTCAACAGAAGATAAGAGCAGCGGTATCTCCTCTAATTGCCTGTTGCCTAAGAACTACTAACTACTAAAGATGTGGGCTGCATGTCAAATAGTTTCTTCTTTTTTTTTTCCACACTGGATTCTCTGTCTGCATATTGGCGTTTACACAAATGAGCAAGTTGCTCACTTGACTGTATTCCTGAATGGTTTTCCATAGACTGCTATTTTAGGTCAGGAGTTGAAAGCACATTCCCATTACATGTAACTTAAAACAATGTATCATCAGGCCATAAATACTTTTTAAAGCCTAGTAACGTAGCATGAAAGACTTTTTTTTTTTTCCCCTGAGTCGTCCTGTACGCAGCCTGCTGCAGTTTTCTCTCAGCCATCCGACACCGTGCAGTTTGCATTCCAGCGGTGGGACAAGCTGACAGATTCATATGGATTTTATTTATGTATGGATCATATAGACTGCAGTCCAAATCTGGACCGCATGAAATGTAAAGCTCAGCCTGGGTGCGCTGCGTGTCTGATCTTGTCTTTTGTTATTTTAATTCCGATCTTACGGCTGTCCGTGTTGCCTTTAAGAGACGGCTATAAACACCAACATCTAATTAGATGATCACTCTGTGAAGTTGGAGATGTTTTTTTTTTGTCTCAGTCTGACTATGTGCTACCAGAAAATAAACATTGTGTCAGCGCTGCACGGTTAATGAACACACATCCGGTGCCAGTCGTGGACTCCTGTTCTCGTCCAAAACACGCAATCAAGTTCATTTCCAGGAGCTTGAGTGAACAGTGCTTGTTGCTACCTGTTTGAAGCGGCTCTCATTAATATGAGCTGCTGCTCACATTCATAATCAGGCTCAGTGGGGACTTGGCAGAGTTAGGCACTGAAATGAGGGGTGACACCTGCGTTTGGCTCTTGGATGGCATTATTATGGTGTAATGCCCGTTAAAGTAACAGAGTGGACTCTTTCTGTAACGGCAAAAATTGCTCGCTGGCTAACTTTGTGACTTCCTCCTTCTCATCTCTTCGATTGGGTTTGACTTTTTTGTGCGTCCCTGCAGAGTCGAAAATTCACCCAACAGCGGAATAAGCTCTGGTTTAGTGAAGCCTCCACAATTCACAGAGACATAATGTTCTTTTTCAAGGTTTTCAGCCATGCCACTCATTGCTATTATCTCCAGAGCTCACGCTGCCTTCACCTCAACTTCAGAATGATTCATGCCGCCACATGTATAGAAATTGGAATCCTGAGCGCTAATATTAGCTTCTTGCTGATTAGGTCTCCATTCTAATTTTACACATGCTAGGTTTTCATGCGATACTCTGTAGGCTGTTTAATGTCCTAGTTTAATACCCAACATGGAAGCAAATGGGTCAAAGCTTCTGTTTTTCACTGGCCGCAGGAAAACGTCCACCACCGCGGCTTATGGTAAAACTTTCAAGGTGAAAGATTGGCTTAGCGCACAACACTTTATTCAGATTAGAATTTTTTTTCTGCATCACAGCAAGAATCCTTTCATGACTGCAAGATGTTTTTTTTTTTTTTTTTTTGACTTGCTGGTCATCTTGTCTTTTAACCGCCCACTAGATTTGGCTGTAAGATGTGATAAGAGCTTTTTATGTTTCTTTATCATCTCGATCTTATTGAAAATACACATGCTCTTGTCTCAAAGAGCTGCTCGCATAATGTTCCACACTACCGTGGCCACACGAACGTGCAGTGAACGAGATGCTTGCCAGAGGAATCTCTATCAGCTTCTTACTGGTTTTTCCTAAAAACAGCTTTACGGCATCGTGACTTCACTGTCCATTCCTAATGTAACATACCAGTAATCTTCTTATTAGGTTGTGTCTCAATATTGCAAACATGGCAGCAAATCAGGCTCTCCCTTCATTAACCTTACATCAGCATAACATTGCGTGGTTTATCTCCATTTAGATTGTGTTAATCTGTCATCTCTAATCTGGTGTTAACATATTGGGATCCGCCATTGCAGTTATCTGTGATAGACGACCTTCAGGAACAAAACAAAAGGAGCGCTTTAAAAAAAAAAGAAAGAAAAAAATTCATAGCAGAGTGATCGCGACACAAATTCAGCCTGATAACAACAATGACCCCCCAACATACTGCTGGAGGCATGTGGAACTATCTTGAGCGAACAAGAAATAAAAAAAGACTGGAGGAGTCCTACAGCAGATGGTTCAGTCCCCACAGAGCCCCGATTTCAACATCGTGAAGTCAGTCTCGGATTACACGAAGAGACAGAAACTGCTCAGACAGCCTAAATCCACTGAAGAACTGTGGCAATTTCATCAGGATGCTGGGAACAATCTCCCTGCCAAGCACCTTGAAAAATAGTCGGCTTTCTCAGAGTACATATGCTATTAAATGTGAGAATTTGCTGCTTTTCTCCCCATTTTTCATCACGTCGTAAATTGAATATTGTTGCATGTTAGACTGTTGTGTGATTGAAAACCTTGGCCTCTGGCATACCACCACTGGCATGAAAAAAAAAAAATTAAATATGAAAATATTGTTTTCTTTCATTTCGAAATGGGAGAAAAATAAACACATTAACCATCAGCTGCATCCATTAACTATTCATTTGTCATCCATTTGCAACTTATATAAGAAAATAATGAATATCCTGCCTCTTGCGGCCCATTCAGTGGCACAAAAACAGATATTTAGGCAGTTTTTGACGAGTCCTCTCGTAGAAAAGGCTTCTTTTCAGGATTGTTGTTCTCTCGTCCAGACCAGCGTAGCCTTCACAGCAGCAGGCTAATATTAGCGCTCACCTTTGCTCCATCTTTCAGTCTGTCTCTGTCTGTCTTCCTCCCTAACTCTCCTGTGAGACGCACATGGACAGAATAAATCATCCGCCCGTATCGTCAACACCAAATAACATCAATACTTTTCACGCCCACTTGCTGAAATCAAAACTGCAACTTTTTTTTTCTTCAGTTTGGTACAGGCATCTTGCTAACTGCCCTTTAATTAGTTTTTTTTTTTCATCAGGTTTTTACTATCATATGAGTCCCTGCTGCACGCCCAGTGCTAGTATTTACTTTGATGTGCTGCGGTTGCGCATCAGGACTCGAAAGTGGGCAAAGTCACACAGACTCAAAAGTTGTACAGTCACCACTTGGTTCGGTGAACACATCATGAAAATCGCTAATGTCTCCTCCAGCGTTTTTCACAGCAGCAGTTTTGTGATGGCGGTAGCTAATTACAATATCTTGAACTCCTCTCTGCCTCCAGCCTTTTGTATTTTCAAAACGAAGGCTGGGAATTGGATATCTAGTAGGCTGAAATGGCTGTTGAAGCACCTACACACACTTCAGAACCCTCTTCCACACCAACACGCATTACACATGCACATACACAATGCGTGATTTCATTTTTTATTTTTTTGGTCTCTTAGGGAGAGAGTTTGGAGCAGTTTTCATGGTGGTAAACGGGAAAGGAAAGACGGCGTTGTTTTCAGTCGAGGAAGCCCTTCCGTATGTCGGCCTGTTGGTCAGAAAAGTTCATTACAGAGAAGTATGAATGCATCTGTGTTCTTCATTGTTTTACAGTTGAAGGTAGGTAAAGCCAGTCTACACGAATGGCAGGGCAGATCACTCTCCTCACTAGTTAATCGAACCAGCATGTTGGGCAATTGAAATAATCTGGATTTTCAGGCGTGCTCGTCAGAGAAAATCTGAGTAACTTCAACCTTGTGAGCATCTCCAGGTCGTGCTGCTGACAGATCGGAGTGTCTCGATGGCTGCCAAGAGGCATTTTTGCTGTTTTTATTCACTGTTGGGCCTCTTTTGTGAGCAGACATGCACTCAGCAAGAAAACAAATGAGCCCATTTCTTGAAATGTTAAACTATTCCTCTAAGATAATTTGCTTGATTCCGTGTTTCCCCCTCTGAAAATATCCACTTCATTTTCTGTTGTTTCCTATTTTATGACTACAATTTAATTCGCGACTTTTGTGAACAGTGAGTGGATTTACAATCTCAAGAGGCTACATGTTTGTTGCATAATGCATCTGCGGTGGCTCCCATTCAAACCCATTTTGTCGTCATGTCACAGATCAGCACAGTTTCAAGATGTTCAACATTTCCCCACTTGTTTACTTCCACTCATAATCTCCTGATTTTTCTTTTCTTCTTTAATAACGCTGTCGCAGTCACGCCTATGGGTTTCAGTGGGATAATGTGTCTGAGAATAAAACGCGTGTTACCTCTTGAAGCGAGACTGCAGAGTTCACGACACTCGATACTTGCACCGCTACAAGTTCAGTAACGGCAAAATAAACTGTCACTGCGGCTGTGTGAACTGTGATAATTGGTCTGATGTGTAATTTCTGACTGATGCAAATTCTTTACTTTTATTGGATCTGTTCAACACACTGACACATTAATTTCACTTGGTGACATGTTCATTACTGTGTGGAACGCGCTCTGAAATGAAATATTGGTGCCACCAAATTATGCGTCCGTGCCACTAATGGGAAAATGTCACTCGCTGCAGGAGCGAAAACCAGAGCTCTTCAGAGATTTTCAGTTTAAGGAAGTCGTTGTCTGCTTTAATTGCTGTGTGTTTGTCTTGGAAAAGCTGAAACTTAGTACTTTTAGAATCATCACAGCATTAGACTTTGTCCAGCAGATGTGACGCATGGTTTATTTCAGTGCATGCTGCTGTGTGCCCTTGAATTTTAGTTTATTTTGACGTCTGACAGCATGATGAATCCAACTGACACAATCCTAAACAAAAACTGTGCTGCTTTTTTTTTTCTGTAGCCTTTTTCTGACGGTCAGTGTATTTCAGTGTTATTGAGAACAAATGGGTTCTCATTATTGGACTTGACTAAAATGTTTCCACAAAAAAAAAAGAAAAGAAAAAAAAAACAGAAAACACAAGTAGTTTAGCTTTCATGAAAATACACAACTTTTATTTTTCAGCCTAAGTTTTGGTAAATTTTCCAGATTAATGCTACAAAGTCAGCAACACCGCGAGCGATAGCATATTTACGACAAAGATACGATGACAGACTTGGGGCCAGGTTACGTTTTGAATTTTTCGTTTCAGGAAAGTTTTGTTTACATGGCAATCCTGGATAAAAGGTTCCAAAAGACTGTGATAAATGATGTTTTTTAAAGTCCTTTCTATTCTCAAATCCGTCCTGCAGAAATCACATCATCGAGTTTCTTTGACATTATCTCCATCGCAATAATGCACTGTGTCCCTCGTGTTCCTCTCAAACATTAAGACCTTTCTCATGCGACTGAAAGAAAACACACTCCAAACAGTGGGCATTGTTATTAGTTCAGTCCTCTGGGAGAGCTTCTCAGAAAACACGGCAGAAGGTCAACACGGTGGTTTCTTTTTTCTTTTTTTTTCCTTCTCTCCTGCGCTTCGGGATCGTCACACAGAGCTACCTCCGGTCGGTGTTCGCCTCTGTGCTTCTGGGCAGTCCTGGTGTAAATTATTGTGCTGGGTATAAATAGGCTGACAGTCTGGCAGGACCAGGTGGTCTAATCTGCCACTTCGGTATCTTGCTCCCTCCCGAGCAAGGTGGCGAGGCGGTTGTTTGTCCCCATATTAACATTGGCCTCAGTCCCCACAGATGGGCTGCTCCTTTCATATTGATGAAGTGGCGTCAGAGATTCTGCTTCAGCCTCTCACGCTGCCTTCAATTGTTTTTGTGCGAAGAGATTAATTGAAAATCATAAATTTAATACTTTCATCTATTTCTTCTATTAATCTTATGTTATAGAAGCTATGTGGCATCTGTTTCATCAAATGATGCTTGTTTAAAAGTTACCATTTGAATTCATCAAACTGCCGTCTTCTGGGATTTAATGTTTTTTGGGACTGCTGCGGAGTGTTGAGGAAGAACCGTCGGGAGCATTCTTTTATAGCTCTTTGTATCCAATGTTTTGCCACCTGGAAGCAGTGTGGCTGCTGAATATTGAGCATAACAAGGTTTGCCCCTCGGTGACAGTTTTGGAGCTGCTGCAGCAGCATCAGCAGCCCACGGTTGTTGTGTGGTTAATACATTCTGTCTCCATCACTTTTTCATTTCATGTTTTTGTGGTGTTTTTGTTTTTTCAACAGCTGGGTATAAAGTAATCATTGCATGCACATTGTTTTTTCAAGGCCTCCCTTTGTTTACCTTATTCAAATGGGCTTTTAGCTCAGTAGGATTTGACATATTTTCTGTGATAAACATTTACACAGCCAAAGATTGAACTTCTCAATTCATTCTGGTTTTTTTTTTTTCCATTAGTGTTGTGGCATAGGATCATTCACACTGATGGGGATAATCAATCAATAAAATCCTGAACAATCCATATTGGGATATTGTCATTTTACCTTTACTAGGCTACATCGTGTGAAGTTGCAGTAACTCCATAGTAAAACTGTGGAAACAAATTGAGTGTAATTTTGAGTATTATTCAGATATTGAAATGAAGTCTGTTTTATTCTCATGTTGACCTGTCTTTCACGCTTCGACCCATCTGCACGTGAATACTATTATCACATGTCAATGACATGTGAAGTACATACCCAGTTTTATGATCGGAAAACTAGAATAGCAGCGAAGGCGCCTCGATCGAGATCACCGCACGTGAATGCTTCCAGAGTTTCCATCAACAAACACAAAAATAAAATACAGATGCAGTAATACTCACGACTATATGTGTATGTACTGTGATCGATTCGGGTGATTTAACAGCGTTCATATTTTTACTCTTCAATATTTTAAAGAGGCCAACAGAAAAGAGTTTTATCGCTTGTGAAAGACAGTCATTAATGTTGACATTTGACTTTTTCCAAACTTATCATCTGGCAAAAGGTCTTACCTGTTTCTAATTTAAATGAAATGGTTGCTCTGTTTGTCTCTTGTGGTCTAAACATACTAAAGTACTTCGTGGTGACATGGATAAAACATAAGATTATATTAATTATAGAGGTGGCTGTACTTCAGTTGGTGGAGCAGGTTGTCTTTCTGTTGCAGTTTCAGTCCCACATCTCCCCCGTCCGTATGTCAGAGGGTTCTTGAGCAAGACACTAAACCCCAAATTGCTCCCAGTAGACGAATTGAGCGTCTTGCATGGCAGCCATCACCATCAGTATATGACTTTGTGTGTGATTGGGTGAATGTGATTACCAATGTAAAGCACTTTAGGGACTGCTGAAGCAATGAGAGACTGCTATACAAGAGAAATCCATTTACCGCTTATAGGTTATATCGAAATTTTTATTTAAGAAAAAAGGCAATATGGAATGGAATTTGAATAAGAATGTGGAGACATACTGACAGGCCTGCTATAGCATGGTATTTGTGTCTGAAAGCACTCACTTGCCGCTGCGCTCTGTATTTATCTGGCCGCAAATAAAAAGAAACACCCTCTGCGGAGAGTCTCCACAAGTTTGCTGTCATTTAGTGTGACCAGTTTCGAATTGGTTTTGATATTAAGCACATCAGCACTGGGACGCTCCACTTTATACAACATCCCATCACTGATATTTTAACAGTTGTTAAAAACAATAACCATTTGGCAAATTTTTGCTCGCTAGCGTATCACTTAATGACATCGCCGTTTATAGCTCTGGTTGCATAAGAAATGTCAGCGTATACAAGCAGACAAGTGGATACCGCAGTAAAGCAGAGACTGTTCAGACGTGCATGTGCGTCGTTAAGCAACAATCACTTTGTGGTTCATTGATGGCCCGATTTGTGTTTGAAGAGGCGAAACAAATAATTAAAAACAATGGTGTTGTTTTCATTGCTTTCAGCCAATAAATTGCATTTGTGTAACTGTTGCATAAAAGCAGTATTGTGCTGGAGGTTTGGCTGTAATTATCCTCGGCGCTCGGTCGACGGCCTCTTGCCCACGACTGAATCACAGCCATGTTGTTACTGAGCACATCAGTCCCTCTTGTGCGATGTTGCTTAAGTAGGGCCCGTTTTAGCCGTTTGTCCTACTTTAGCGAGAAAAGCTGCCTTATGAAAAAAAATCACACAATAATCGTCATTTTAATCAATCCTCTTTTGAGGTCTTGTTTTCCCCCTCCCATACAGTCTTTTCCCCCTTCCGTTGTGCTTTTTCTTCCTCTCCCTTCTCATCACTTTGCCCCGTTTTTTGGTCGCTTCCCATCAGAGGTGCCAGCATGTCACCAGCAGCGCTAATTTCTAATGGTCATGGGAACATTTTCTGTGACACCTGCAGCAAACATGAAGCCTGCTGGGCTGTGGGGCGTACAGAGGGAGGTTTATCTGTCGTGGCAGGCCTCGCCTCCACTGCCATGCCAATAGAGACAGCGGCGCCGAGGTTGGCGCTTCACAGCCAGATAAGGCCCAGAGACAAAGAGACACTGCAGCCAGACCCCACTCACCACAGCGGAGGGAAGGAACGAAAAAAAAAGATACATGATTTGAGAACCCTTGACAGTTTGCTCTATTTAAATGTTTCACTAGCCTTTGACTTGTGCGATTCGGAAGATGAGTTACATGTGTAAAATCCAAGGTGTTCGGCACACACAGCCAGCCTCCGAGTGTGTTCTTCACAGATGGGAATTTCACACTAGACTTCCACATAATCTCCAAAGATCAAGAGGCCAAACAGACATAAACCCTCAGACAAAATCTACTGGACTTTTAATAAATCATGTGTAGGTTCTGTCAGGCATCAAGGTCAGAAAGGGCTTCTGCATAATTACCACATATGAACTGCCTGATTAGCATTTGTTCTGAGCATTTGCCATCTTATCCAATTATGTAAATGGAGCCATCACACTCGTCTTTTCCTGGGAGTGCTGATTTAGTTACGTTATTGACTTAATGTAATATAGCCGACCATCACGCTTCATGAGTGTAGATTAGGTTTTAATTTGTATTTTTCATATTTTTCTCATCTATATTTTCGAGCTGTATTTCTGCAGCACTTTGTTTTAATGGCTGCTACGTCTTTATTTTTTATTTTTTTGCTCTGCAGTGGAGATTATCAGAGGTGTGATTGGCTCCAGACACTCTTTGATGAGGGCATTGTTGAAAGACATGAAGCCAGTTGAAAAAAAGTACTCGGCTTCGTAATTCACCTCTTTTCAGGAACACACTTCCAACAAAGCCATGTCTGCTGGGATATTTGCTCTCTGTCTCCGTGACTAAAAGGACATGATTACAATGACTAAGCGGTAATATGGTTCCATAATGGTACATGGTGAGTCGTCCTACCCTGTTCGCTGAACAATGAATGAAACTGTGGAACACATTTTCTGGTGAGAGTACTGATTCTCTTGTAATATCATGTGGTCAGATGTTTTGATACCTTACAGTGGGTCTAGGATTGTGACATTTTTACAGTGGTGGTGCAGTTCCCTGGACTATATCCAAGAGGGAAAGCTAAACTCCTGCATTATAGTCTGAGTCACTTTGCATTCTGGTCTGCAAAAGCAGACCAATTCTTATAAACAAAAGCCATCCTGTTGTAATGCATATCGTGTTATAAAACTTTCCTGACCTCCAGATCGCACCAAAAAAATAAAAAGGAAATCTGCTGCAAAGACCTGTGGGTCTGTGCAGTAACACCTCTTGCTTTGGCTTTCTGTTCGGTGCTTGCACTTACATTGAACCGCAATTGAACCGCACTGAAGTGTATTTGGAAGTGACCCAACGCTTGACTTTTGAACAGGCTCAGCCCAGATGCCCAGCGTCCGCTGGAGTTGGATTACAGCATTCGTGCTCTGATAAATGAACTGTGCCAATCATGTGATTTGATAATTTGAAGTCATCACTTTGACAAATCAGTGTTATAGTTGCACATTATTGACTGCAACAACAGATTAAAAAATACAGAATGCCGTGTTTCCTGTGTAAATCTCAGTGCATGTTGATTCCTGCAAAGACTGAATCCAATAATTGACTAAAAGAAAGTAGGTGTAAATTGGTGGAAGTAGTGGTCAGTATTTAGACACCAGAAATTAAGTTGAAAGTTTGGGCAAAGCTTCAGTGACTCCTTTCTGTCCACAGAGCTTGTGTCAGCTGGCTCTTTTATAGATCAGCTTTAAGCTGCATTACTTTTACTGCATGTGCACTGCACCTTCACAAGTCAATGTCCTGCCGATGACTGGAGCCAAAGTTTTGAACCGGGGAATCAACACAGACTCGCATCAATCCTCACAAGATGTGTGAACCGTCCAGTTTGCTTCCATAAATATAGACCTAACATTCAAACGTGGGAGTTTTGTGATGAGTATTTTACGGATTTGACTGTTGGTCTGAGATTAAATGAATTAAGCAACCATTGTTAGAATAGTTAATACATAATCTGTTGTTGGTAGCTTGTTGTATCATACACTAATTTAATCATAACAGTATGTTACTTTGACAATACATTGCATCCAGACGTCCACTTAGATTCCTTGAAAGAATTTGCCGCCAGTCAACTCATGTGACCAAAATCCTTACAAGAAGCAAAGGAAAAAAGAAGAAATGCAGCCCATCTGATTATGTCTTTTTTTTCTTTTTTTTTTTTTTTGGTTGTTATTTATTGTGTGTGTCGGCATAAATGTTAGTGCTTGTCTGGCAAGAAATTAACTTTGTCACAGTGGCCCGAGACAATAGCAGGCAAGATTTGCTGAGCCTAATGTTGCACTCTGGGAACTGTAAAGTCATTTCGCTCCAGCAGACCACTTAATAGCTTCGGCTAATGCAGAGTTTGGAAATCCATCAGTCAGTTGGGCTAGACGGAGATGAACAGTCTTTTTGAGTGTCAGTATGCTTAGTATATGAGGAAATGTGTTGTGGATGTTTCAGTCACTTGCTTGTATCATGCTGAGACACTTCATGCTTGTGATTTTTAACTACAGTATGGCAACCCAGATCGTCATGATCAGGCAGCATCAACACCGCTGGTTGACAGTATGTTCTTGATTTTGTATTTACAATGGTGTAAAACAATCACTGCGCCAATTCAGCTATTTTTGGACAGATAAATGCATCTAACATGTACCATGTGTTAAAGAAAGCAGCCAAGCCAGTGGGCTTTTGTTGCGTTACTTAATGAAAAATAAAAAAAGTATTTAAATTGCTTTAAATTAGATGTGAAGATATAGTACTTAAGTGCCATCTATCTTGAATGCCAATAGTGGCCGGTCATTGATCTGGCTGCCAGTGCTCAAAAAGCCTATATTGTCCCTAATTTATGTTCAGTGTTTCAGCCTCAGTAGTAGCTTCGATTGCGCTCATATTGTTCTCAGTAATGTTTATTGACCACTCTACTACCTGGACCTACTAAACCAAAGCAGCGTCTTTGGAAGGGTAGTGCTGCATCTGTTAAAAATAAAAAAAATAAAAAAAATTGTGAGGCAGCTGTGAGAAGTCTGTTGAACTTCACCCTCCTGTGTCAATTGATGTAGAGTTGGTTTGGCCTGCAGGAGCCGCCCCCACTCCAAAAAAAAAAAAAATTGTGGTGTGGAGTTAAAAGGAATTGAGCTTGATGCTTTTCGTTTCCTTGCTGCATTGCGGAGCTCGAGGCTACATTATCTCAAGCAGTAGTGAATATTATCCAAGGAATTGATTGTAGATACAAAAAGCCGGCCATAAATAACCAGTTATGAGAATATGCAGTAGACTGGCATCTTGTCAAAAGTGTTGGCTAAAATAAATATATTTGCTGAAATATATATGTCAGCTAACCCAATAGCAGCTGAAATAAACTCCAGCCGCCTTATCAGGATAAATAGGATCTAAAAGTTGGATTGATGGATATCAACCATCAGTGGATCACACAAAGCCAGAAATGAGATAAAGAGACATTTGCTGTTGGATTGCAGCAATGAATTGGTTAAATAAATCACAGCTTTATTTTATTCAGTTTCTTCTGATGAGCTGCCAAAACACGAGTCTGTCTGGATCTAGACCAGCTCCCACTTTTCTTTTCTTTTCTTTTTTTTTTTTTTTTTTTTTTGGGCAGTCTCGGTCCAGTGGCATTGGAGTCCAATTGACAGATTTTCCTACAGGCTAACTGAGTAGGACAACACAGCATATGCAACACAAAATAACTGATGTAAAGCCGTAGATTTATTGTAGTCACAGTGTTTTTTTATCGCCCTGTGGGAACATCATTATGAATAAATCTCCTCTCTAAAATTAAGGCCCAATCTGTTGCAGTATTATGAAATTAATCTGTTGATGAACTGAAATTTAAAAATGTCATCTTCCTGCGTGTGATTCCCTCTCTCCTGTCATCTTTTGAGCAGGAGGGCAGACGTCTTGACAGTTTGTGTCAATTGGCGAGGATTGCTTGTCAGTCCAGTAGAAGCCCGGCTAACCTCCGTTTCAGTGCACAGACTGACTGGTTAGGAGTGCAGACACATTATTCAATAGAGTACATGACCCAAGGTGGCTTAATCAGCCATGATGATGGTGCGGGGCAATAAGAGGGAATTGGTATTCACCATTCCCAAGAATGAATTATTTATACTTCGCTTTAAGGTACAGCAAGATTTGGTGGAAAGCGGAATGACTGTTCCTGTGAAGGAAATGTCCGGAAATTTATCGTCACAGCAGTGATTTTAAACAGCTTGTTCGTTAATTTAGCTGCACGTGTGGGGGTTGTTTAATTCCTACTCATTGCGGCTGATCTCATTTGAATTCAAGGGTCAGACGAGACTTTAATTGTGGCAGTGCTTTACATTGGTGAGGGAAAAAAAAGAGTTTGAATTATGTTAACGTAGGCAAAAATACCCAGGGCTGAGCATGAAAGATTCAATAGATGATAATTTTTCGGAGGCTACTGGAAAGAGTTGTCCATAGGATAAGGACTGTATTTTTATTTACAGGTGAGTTGTCTTTATTTTGGTTTTTAAGAACTTTCCTAAAGGTGCATTTTGTTTTGATATTGGGGTATTTTATAAGTCATAAAGGAATAAAGCCTTGTTTACATGACATGACGTTTTCAACCGTGCAGGAAGAAATGCTGCTACCTACCATCTCATCTCTAAACTTTGTTTTCCATCATGCTCAATATTTCTCTTGAGTTGTAAACTGCTTCAAGCTTCTGCCAGAACCAGCGCTGTTGTTCAGACCCCAGTAATTACCTGTTAGGAGAGACGCCTGCATTACAGGAACCAGAACAAACTCGTGCACTTTGTACTCGGGCTGTGATCTGGTCTCAATCTGCAGAGGACACGGTGGACCGACTCAGTAATAACACCTCCATCATGACTACCGCTGGGAGAGCAGGTAGCATTCGTTTGTAATTATTAGCACCAGTTCCTGCTAGATTTGGGTTCATTTTGTTTGTCTTTGCATGATAAAAAAACGTAAAGTTCAAGTGTTATTTCATGTTTTAATTCCTTCGTCTCACTCCGCTGTTGAAAGACGGGGAAGAGTGCGCTCCGGGTTCGTGAGCTGGCGCAGGCAGAGACGAGCTGATCAAAGTGAGACAGCGGCACACCGAGCTTACATCGCATGACAAGTGATGTAGGACACAGGCGACCGCACCTCTCTCTTTGTATTGTCGAGTAGCATTAATGAGGCAAAGTGCGACATTATGAGAAAAGAGAGCACATTCATTTATTTATTGTTGTACATTCTGCTGCTTATTGCCATTGAGTCATGGTATCCCGCAGCTTTGCTACACAAGACAACCTCCTCATTAGGGCAATGAGTCTTTTTCAGTTAAATAATTTAATTCTGTGGCATCCTTGTTGCCGAGGCTCTCTTGTGTCAGAAAACTGAGCTGATCAAATGTTTTCTGAGACAGTTTGAAACACTGTGATTCATACTTTGGTGTTTGCATGCGTTTCATGAATAAAATATCTCCGGGTTTTAATTGAAAACCAAACCGAGTCATCTCACTTAAAGACAGAGGAGCGCTGGCGCTGCCCTTGCCGTCTCATCCTTGCCCCTCTCTGCACACGCTCTGGCCTGCCTCCTGCCTTTCTTCCCTGACTTAAGCACTTGTGACAAGAAGAGCTGAGCCCCATCTAACATTTCACATGGAAGACTGCTTTTTTTAAACCTGTATTTACCAATGCTTGGTTGACTCAACACCTCTGCTCTCTTCCAGCAGCAGCCTGCTGCACAAGTTACATACAAAGAAAACCCCGACATTTAATGCATTTAAAGATTCAGGAGATCCTCTATGGAACGACGTAGAATTTTTCACCTTTTTTGCCTCATCTATTTGGTAATTTATAGAAAATATTCTTATTAAAATCTCTCTTTGGCATACTTTGTTTAATTAGCGCAATGAACTGATGGCACTCACTTGAGATTTCTTTTGGATTTCATTCTCAAAAGCAAACTAATCCACACATTAATAATTTAGCCACCTAAACTGTTGTCTCTGGATCTCCAGTCGATATTAAATCCTGTTTATTTTTTGGAGTTTTTGTGTGCAATTCTGTCTTTTTTTTTTTTTTTTTTTTTTTTCCTGCTCTCACAAATGAAATGATGAACGGGGCTTTAGCTCACCGTGTGTCTGCAAGCGGGCGAGAGCAAATGATTTCCCCAACCTCCTCATTGGCCACGAATGCAAAGACAGCACGTGTCTACGGCGGTTAAACAACACTCACTGGCTCCCAGCCCACTCGTAAATTATGGAGCGAAAGCCTCTCCCAGGGCTGCCTTTAGTGAACGAGTTCAGTCAGTGGGGTTGTTTCCCATAACCAACACTACAGCTGTCAGTTAGCGGAGTTTTGTGGCCCGGAGACCGGGACTTTGTTTACAAATTATGAAAAACAGCCTGGCTGGGTTCATTAGTTTCTTTATTGCTTGCGTTTTATTACATGAGTGCTTTTCTCCCCTCTTCATTATATTATTGTGAAATACTGGTGTAGATGGATAATTTAAACCTGTAGTAGTTGTGCAGTTAATTGATCCATCCATCAATTCCTCCACTTTATCCAGGTCATTGTTAAAGGGAACTGACTTTGCAGCAAAGATTGTGTAATCTAATTTCACTCCAGTATCACAGGTCTAAATGAACTTCATCATAACCTGTTATCTGAGATGTATATTTGGCCATTTTTCCATCCATATTTAATAATGCTTTGTACACTTATGGGTAGCAAGGAGCCGGAGACACTGAGCACAGTGTAGTTAGCATGCCAGGTCACTAGTGGGTGCTGCTGTTCGTCTTTGTAGTGAAACAGCACACATGTAAGCCGACAATGATGCCCTATAAATATTAACAATGGTGAGTACATGGACTGAAACCATACTCTCAACTCTCAGCTATAAAAGTCCCAGGAGAATATGGACTGGGGGTCATGCCGCTCTGGAGGTCACCATTGCTGTTGCTGTCTATCTCCTCAGACATCTGCATAAACTGGCTACAGCCATGGCGCACATGTGCAGTCTTAGCATTTTCAAAAACCTGCATTCCCCACCGTTTACATGGAGATAAGAGTCAAAGCGTTTTAAAAAACTTCCACCTTGGGTCCTGTTTTCAAAAAAAAAAAAAGTTGAGTTTTCTGTGAGTCTGAGCACCATTGTTGTGTAAAGAGACACTGAAAACACAGCAAAAGAAATTCAATTTTCACTTGAAGACAATATTGTATCAGCAGGGCTTTAGCTGACCCTGGTGTTGCCCAGTCATAATCGAGTGACTCTGTTCAGAAGATGTAATCTGATGGATGTAGCTCACGGGAGATGTATCGGTTTAACCAATCTTGAGGTAATCTCATTTCATGGAGGAATACAGAAGAAATTCGCCTCATGATCAAGCTTGAAAATATTTTAATTTGAAATAGTGTGAAAAATAAGCACTTGTAGTTTTACCTGTTCAATTCAGCAGTTATATTTACCTGCTTCAGAAGAAATCGTTTTAACATAGGCAAAGTTCTTGTCAAGGTTGGTTTGAGAGGATTCAGTGGATGTTTTGTTTATATGCATTCATTTAAATATGCCTTTTATTGTACAGTGACTGCAGATGGTATTCGTGTCTACTGACACCCGGTGGCTGATGAAATGCTTTGTTCTGCTTTACAAAACACCTGAAATGACCTGTTGTAAGCTCTTTCCCCGACTGGTCAATATGCGGGATCATCTGTCACTTGAGGATGCTAACATTATGCTGTCTTCCCCACAGTTATGGGCTTTTCTCTTGTCTTGTGGTGATACAAAACACCACTCAGCTCGTCCCCTGGCTATGTCTGTTAACATTGTGGAAAATTGTTTTCCGGCTCAACATCAGAGTTTTCAGTGTCTAAAAGATGGAAGATGCGCCCCACTTGTGACCAGTTCATTCTCTTTGATCGCTTTTGGTGGAGAACAGTGGATGCATCTGCTTTGCTCTCCGTGTCCTCTTGTTGCCCTCTTTTCTGCCTTCTGGCCGTCTTGTACTTCCTCAGTATTTTTAAATCTTTCGCAACTACGTTTTTTTGGGCGACGTGCAGCGTTTCATCCATAATGTATCGTCAGCGCAACCACACAACCGCCCCGTCAAACTCCAAAAAAAAAATGTTGCACAGATGATTTATAGCACACATGCCTGTTTTGTTGCACCATTTTAATCACCCACAGCTGAGTGGAGTGACTGTCAGCAGTTTCTGTATGAATAAAATGATTGCAACAGGGTGACGAAGGAATTCTCTGACCACGTCTTGAGGAAATGCAGCCGGGGAGGACAGACAACCGTCTCAGTTAGGGCTGGGCGATAAAACAATAAAGATACAGATCGCCGATTAACTTTTCGTCAATAGACATGCTGATGCATCCAAATTAACAAATTTATTTAGTGATAGGAGCGTGTCTGTAGCCTGTCTTACTCTGAAGCCAAACTGCTGTTTGGCTGTGTGAATAATGGATCCTTAATTAGGGCACATATTGGTCAATTGCACAACTCACCCAAAAGCAGAGGATCTGTGTTTTCACCAATCAAGTGTTGAGCAGGAAAAACACAATCTGCAGAGAACTCGAAACACATGTTTCATCCAAAAGTTCCACCCGATCCAGAGCTGTGCGCCTGTGACGGAAGGGAGCGTTTCCTTCATATTTTTCTTCATTGTGGTCAGCTCTGTCAAACATGTGGCCCATGGACTAAACTCGGGTCCAGGCCGGCCTGTGAAGTGAGTGTGCTCATAGTTGAGTCAGTGATTTTTATTTTTTTTTGCAGCAGAATTGAAAGAGTCGTTTCACTGTATTTTTCAGGAGGATACCAAGTTTCTAATTGACATGATGTTAAAATTGTCCTTATATTGAAGAGTTAGCATTTTCATACATGTGTTCTTTTAATTTGTACTAAAACATGGATGTTTGTGCGTTATTGTATTGTCATTTCACTGCTCTGAACCCCTCGAGTTTCTCCCTGAACTGAAATGAGTTTGACACAGCTGGCTTAAACACTGCAAGCAGTTTTATTTTCTTAATGCATACCACTTTTTTTTTCACCATTTTCTGGAGGTTTCACATGTTTATTTTGTACAGCTGGTGGTGACTAAAGTGCCTGTGTTGTAGTTTGCTCATCACTTTGACCCAGAATTGTCTTTCTGGTAAAAGTTTGAGGAAAATTGTACATTTTAGTTTTGGAAAAAATTATTGACATGAATTTTGGGTAATATGACTGATTCATAAACTGGCTGCTCACTTTTTTTTTTTTACTTTGAGGCTTCTCATACTGCTGCCATCACCCGAGCATATTGTTTCCTTGTGTGTTGGAAGGTTTGACAGACCGTCGTCACTCTGGCGTGTCAGCAGGCGCTCATCAGCAAACAAATACTGCTCCACATGATTGCATGTTTTCAGTGGTGCGAGGACACTTGTGGCTGTATTTTTAGCTTGTACGCCATACAGCTGGTGCTTTATGTCGAGCTGGAAACAACAACAACCAAAAAAAAACATGAATTAGATTGATTCGAGGGCGCGCAAATTGTGATTGGAGGACGAATGACTGAAATGCCTGAATCGCCGTAGACATGACAGTGCTCAGTGCAGAGAAGCTCTTTGATTCGCAGAACCTGTGTCACATCCGACAGCTGCAAAAGATTTGTCATGTCACTCATATACGTCAAACCTGTAATCTTCAAAAGGATCTTTTGTTGACTGTGGAAAATAATCACCATAATACACATGTCTGAACATATATTATACTTTAATGTTGTTTGAACTTCACCTTGAGAACAATCGTGGCTATCTGAAACAAGAACATCACTGCAAGGTTTACTTCAGCATCTGATGGTTACTGGCTTTGACGTACTTGCTTTCATCCTGTAGGTCAAGTACATTTTTATTTATTTATGTACCTTTTTTGGGACAAGCTGCATTCATGTATAGCCTGTGAAGAATAATCAGAAAACCTTGGGAAAGAGAGCAGCTGCAAGCTCTGAGTCAGTACTCGGCTCCTATGGCTATTTTTTGTTACCTTTGTTCTGACAACTTTGTGGCGTTATATGGGAAATATTCATTGACTGGAAAGTCATCATTACACCTGTGAGAATTGTAGTTGAAATGATTCATCCCAGACAGAACAGGACTGATGCTCACCCTACCTGGATTGCTGATGCCACTTATGGAATGGTTTCTATCCGTCCGTTTCCAGCAGGTCGCAAACGGGACTCAGTGGACGGTAGCTGACATTAATGAGATCGGAGAGGTGATCGGCTGGATTTGCCGACACCCGATTTAATCAGCTAATATTGACCACGATCCAATACCTACCGATCTGGTCCAGACATCTGCACCTTTATATTTAAAGGAAATATAGAAGAGAACTCCACCTACTATATGGAAACAGAGATGACTGTGGGAATCAAAGCAACCCCTTTTACCAGAACAGCAACACACAAAAAAACATCCAGACTGAGCTTTCTGCTCGCGCATGTTTGGGGTTAGGGAATATTTAGAGAAACAGATATGACAGTGAACAACCAACAAACAAGTTCACATCAGACAACCAGAGAATCCACATGCCGTTAACTTAATGGCTGGAGGAAGTACAGATCTCGGACTTGCAGTTCCACAGCTACAGATCCTGCAGGAAGAGAAAGAGGACAGACTACAGATCTAACACACACACACACACACACACACACACACACACACAAGTACAAGTCAAGCAAATGCACACTTCTGTCCCCTTTCTGGATTTGCATAAACACAATTCCCCGGTGTGGTTGGGCATTTTCGCTGTGTCGTGCAGATACAGTATCTGTATGATTTTCACACACATAAAACCGTCGAAGCCTTCTTTTTGTTGCCCCTGTGTGGGAGATGAAGTGCTTCATTACAGAGACAAGCATGCATTCTAAGGAGCAGCTACAAGAAAGAAAAGGTACACAATAGCGACTTGCGAAGTCTCGATCACTTCTTGTGAAGTAGGTATGATTAATCAAAGCCTGAAGATTGTTTCAGAGGGCAATTTAGCTTGTGCCTTTCCAGCATGCCGTTTCCCTGCTGCGGAGACAAAAGATGAATAGACCGATAAGGGCTTTTATGGGGGTATCTCCATTCCCATCATCATAGTGGCCGGTTGAAGCCGATAATCCTCTTCACGCTGAGGGAATCCTTTAATCTGGGCTGGACACAGGTGTCTGGCCTAATACAGAAGACAAATGCTCTCCAGATGCATATGCACATCCATACATACTGACACAGCCTAAGAAAATAATACTAATACTTTTACAAAGGAAAGGAAGCACAAAAAAATATGAAATCTTATGATATTCAAGCAGTCAAGCTAGTACCTCTGTTCATTTTTGGTGTAATTACTACTTACATATCAATAGCCAATCAGCTGTAATCGTGTACTCCATCCTTTTGAGAGTCTTTTGTTCTGTTTAAAAACAAGACAAAACAATGGGTGACTCACTTTGTTGAAGCTCTCCTTTCTTCGCACTGCTTTTCTGCGACAGTAAAGATGTAGTTTTTCCATTTCAGTCATGCTCACGATCCTCAGCAGCGTGTCTGCATAAAGCTCCGCTATCACAGCTTCGATGGCTGCTCCAAAGCTCGCCTGTTGGTAAGCACTCTGGATCTAAATCAGAATTTCCGACTGATTTCAAAGACCAGCGTGCAACTTCCCTCTTCCCCCGTTTCCCCTGCTTCATCCATAATCATTAGTGCGCACATTTGCCCAAGTTAGCAGCACAAGCTCTGAACTATAGAAAAGTATTTTAGAGCTAAGTGTGTGGAAATGAAAAATGCTGGCAATAACAAATATGATGGGGAAAGCGTGTGGCTTAAGAATGATGAATGCCGTTTTGTTGTGTTGCCTACGAAATGCTCTCAGACGGGATTGTCTTCACACCTCGCCCGATTGGAAAAACTCCCTTTTTCTCAGAATTAAATAGCTGTCATCACTCTTCCGAAGTTTAGGTCAATGTCATTGTGATGGCGTTGGCTTGATTTGTTATCTGCTTCACATTGAATTTCAGTAATGAGGACCGTGATATAGATTAAAGCCAATGGCAGCTTAATATACTGTTATAAATATAAAAACTGTTATCACTGATCTGATGGTCACGTAAATGAAATACAGCATGACAGCTTGTTAATAGCGATTGCTTTTATCATCCAATCATCCCTGAAAGTGGAAAAAAGACAGTAGTTTGATTCAGATTAAAGAAAGGACAGATTTTCTGCACACATTTCTGGTCATTCTGGTTCAGAACCTGCTCTTCATTCGTCTAATGAGGAACAGTTGACTACAAACCAAAGGTCGGGCGCTGTCGTACTTGTTTTGATTTCCTAACAATGTTGTCTTAACAAGCCGTTATGTGGGAAGCAACATTTTTTCAACAATTTTGTTTTTTGTTTTTTTGTTATTTTTTTGAAGACTGGCCCATATGGGTTTCATTATGGGATTAGCCTTCAGTAAGAAAAAGCTCCATGTGGTGTTTGCAATAATATTCAGGCTTTTATAGCTCATATCTGAACTCGAGCCATTGTTCAATTACGCCCATCCTTCTTCTCATTCCATGAGCATTGTTGTTGCCCACCCTGTATTGTTTTAAAAATGGAAACCATATGGAAAATGAATCAGTGGTGCATTCAGTCATAAACATCTTTTCTCTCTATCCGGTGCTCCAAGGGTTAATCTAATGTTACCAGATCTTTTTTTTAATCTTATGAAAGTGGTTCGGAAAGTCAATAAGGAAACCTCATTACTTGCTTTGATGATATTGCAGACAAATACAAAATTAAAGCTAATATAAACCGAGGAGAACGGGCCCTGCTTTCAAATTACCTTTATTTACAAGAGCAGCAATAAAGATGACGCATCTGAGAAGCAAGTTTTTTATTGCATATTTGTTCTTTAAACTTTCTTGTAGAAATGAAGACTGTGGTTTCTTTTGAGTTGTCTTCAATGAGTAATCTATAAATGTTCTTCATAAGTTTGTTGATTTACCTGGTGCTCCAGTATTGTGACTAATTAAGTTCATTAATATACTTTACTCTGTGTGCAGAATAGACAGCTTTCTTCATCCAGAGCTACAAAACAAGGTTAAAAAAAGTTTCACTGCTGATGTATGTTAAGTATAAACAACATGGAACTAAAAGTAAGAAAATTCTTTAGCGCTATTAATTTTATTATTTCTTTACTGTCACAAGCTTTCTTGAAAATGTTAATTTTCACTTAACGTTACTTTCTGGATGTAAACATAAGGTCCTGTCTACAGTTGAACTTCCTTTTCTGTCTTTGTGATTGTCAGTGTACTCGCCATTATTTTTTGAATAATTTTATTTTTGTCTGTGAATAAATGCGACCTATCATCCTGAGAATAGTATCTTTAATGTCATTTGGTGGACTGCAAGATACAAGTCTGAATAAGTGGAACAATTTGTCAACTAAACAACTCATACATTTGAGAAAAGAGGAGGCGACCCAGTGTTTGAACGAAACACACACACAAACACACACACACACACACACACACACGCACGCACGCACACACAGAGAGCCACTAAAGCCTGACCCTTCTCCTCATGCTGCTGTGGGATGATATCCTCTTCTGCAGCCAGCATTTATCAGCCAACGTGGTTGTGTTAGTCACTCTGGCACAAACAACACGCCCGAGCCGGTCCCGCTAGTGCTGTTTGGGGCTGAGGTCAAGACCGCAGGCAGGCCGGTCCATCTTCCCCTCCCCTGAATCCTGGAAGTAGTGTCCGAGAAATCCACTTCTGTGGGGGCGGGCTTTGTCATCCTGGAGGACAGCGTTTGGTCCCAGACTGCGGAGTTGTGCAGTTGCAAAAATTCAACCTGATATCCCTCACACACCTTATCGACGGCACCCCGGGGCACCAGGAACTCCAAACAAGCTTCGATAGCAACAGCAGAATCTGCCATTTGGCTTTAGCGCAGCAGACTTGGTGAACTCTTCATGGGTGTAACCCACATACTGAGCTCTGCAGCTCATCCTACAGCTGCAGATTCATTAAACATGTGGCCCCATTTAGAAGGGGAGTAAACAGGCTCTTCAACAGCACAAGGTCAGATTCTGAGAAGCACAACACACAGAGACATTTTCAATGAACTAAGCACATATTTTTCTTACTTTGTGTTTAGTTTACAAGTGAGGTTGTGAGCAGCGTCTTTTGTAGGGTGATGCTTGGACTGTTAATTAATTTCCACCATCTCTGAATGAAAAACACCTTATTTTCTTACAGGCCATGAGGAGAGCAAGAATTAAAAGTAGAGGAAGTAACGGCTCAGTCTGAACAGGATTTTTAATTTTAGTGATTTGCAGAGCATTACGAACCAGATTAGACATAGAAGCATGACTAGGCCAGCTAATGAGTTATCAACCCATAAAGATGATATGAAGATCAATTACTTTTTCATTTGTTAAACTGAAAAATACTTTTTCTGCACATGTGCAGGCAAATGCATGACAATAACTTCACACTCTTTTCGATTTATTAGCATTTCTTCAATTTATTGTATATTTACTACACCGTCAACTGGATCACATGCAGAGTAGATGAACATGTTACAAATTCATGGTTACAGTGATATCAGTGTATTGAGTGACCTCCAATAAATCATGTTTCCATGCTCTGTGTGTCAACATATTTGACCAATCAGATGGGTTAGTGCCCGAGATGTGCGCCCATTAAACAGCTGACATGGCCCGGTCACAACTGGTGTAAAAGGGAGAGAGAAATAGAGCACTGCCATTTGGAAAAGGAAAAACATATCAAAGCACTCAGATATTATACTGTAAGGGGTCATATTTATGGCAGTGCAACTCCGGTGTTGCAGACACACTTTTCTTTTTAATATATCAGACACAGCGTGGGATTATACACTGTTTTATAGGAGTTTGACCTGCAAACTCACAAAGCACTGACGATTCCAGTCGCTCATTGTTGTGAAAGCAGGGACTACAGCGGGGTTCCCCAACCTCCGACCTGTGGACCAGTACAGGTCCGTGGATCATTTGGTACTAGGTCACAAAGAGACAAAGTTTTTTGAAATTTTGAAAATGTACATTTAAATTTTAGTTCATCTGTTTGGAGTGTTTTTTTTTTAATTGAAAAAAAAAACTTCACTTCCATCAGCACTTCTTTTTCCACACTTAACTCCGTTGTAGCTTTTTTGTTCTTCCATGCACCGTTAAGCCCTCGTTAGGTCTTTTCTTACAGCATCAGGAAAAATTACGTTGCTTAACACCAGTCTATGGTGGACCATTGGCCTCCCAACATTAGGTCCATCATTTATGCTTGAAAAGACTTGATTGTACAAGCAACATGTGCTACATTGTCTAATGGAGGGTTAACTGCAGGGAAACCAACAACTGAGCACTGTGCTGAAACATTTAAATCTAAAACTTCAAGGAAAACCTAAATGTTCAAGAACTTTCTCTCATATAACTCCTCAGTGAAATACTGTGGGGTTTGGGTTGGGTTCCATAGAGTGTCGGTTAATCGGAATAATGGCAGAGTCTCTTAACTGTTTAATAAGTCCATCAGCAAAAAGTTTCATCTTCAGTGACTCAGTTAACGTGTTTTCTGTTTTTATTTGAAAAAGTCGTAAAATGGGTTTTAAAGTAATTAATTCTTTCTCATCATATGATTATTCATTGTGACTGTGTGTTTTGAGGGATCTGTTTTTTCTTTTTTTGTGTGTGTTTTTAAATGTTGAAGATGTGTGTATTTTAAACAGCTTTAAAAGTGTGAAGTGTGTTTGTTAAACTGAAAACTGCAGCATCGCTCAGACAGAGCTGCTGTGTGCTGAGATCTTCACATTTATTGTGGTTTCAGATAGCACTTACACAAGGGCACAAACACATAGTGTGTGTGTGTGTGTGTGTGTGTGTGTGTGTGTGTGTGTGAGTGTGTGAGTGTGTGAGTGTGTGAGTGTGTGTGTGTGTGTGTGTGTGTGTGTTAGCGTGATCGTGACAGATCTTATTGATCCGGTCCTGTACATGGTATTTCACTGTGCAACAGTAGTACATGTCAGAGATAACAGTCTTATCACTGCTCAACCTGTTATGAAGAGAAGCGATGTAATGCAATTCAGCCGAGGCTGTCATGAGATTCACTCCATGACTTTACCTTTATGTTCACATGTACCGCATTGTGCTCATCTTATATCTATGATATTCTGTTAGCCTGCAGGCAGTTGGGCATCAGCATACATACACATTGTCTATTTATAATGTGAATTGTCCAGATACCGTCCAAACTAAAGGAACCAAATGCAAAGTTCTCATACTGAAAGAGGTCTGAACTCTGAGATGTCCTTCAACTGAAGGTAAAGTCCCACCAATGCAGTCTTTCTATAGGAATTCAGACGCTGTCGTCAGCAGTGTGGAGTGAGGTTTGGGGATCGCTGTGACCTTCTCAGTGGCCTGAGAGCGTGTTGGTATGGCATGACTGATGCAGATTATCATAGCCGGAGAAAGCCAATTACTCCGGTCATCACGGCACCCTCAGGGTCTCTTATGGTGGAATGAAATGCATTACCGAATCCTCCGTGCATCATACTGGCAGCCTTTTGTATCTCCCAGCCCTCCCCTTCCTCCCCCATCGCCACTCCCTCCCACTTGGAGTGTTAATAGTGCAGTCAATGGGACCTTCCCGTGCCTCAGAGCCCTCTCTGGCTCGGATGAGCTTCTGCTTCACAAAGCAGGGAGGTCGTGCCTTTTAGAGAAGCGGCTGAATTACAGCCTCCTCTGTTTGTCTTCTCTCCATTCAAGACAATGCCTTTCTCTTTTTTCTTTTTTTTTTCTTCTCCGCTTCTTAAAAGCTCCTCTTGCCCAGTGTCCTTGAACAACTACAGAAGGAATAAGACAGGTTGTGAACGTGTGGTGTAAAAGACTCTTCTGTGGTATTTTTTTCAACCCAAACAAACAGCAGTTGATCACACCTTTGTTATCCTTGGTTTTGTTTTGTTTTTTCCAAAACAGATTTGCTACAAGACCAGAGAGGCTGAGACCTCGCCTGACAGGATGTACACGGACTACAGATCAAGTCATCGAGTCGCAGGTAAGAAGCCTGAGGATGTGTGAAGCAAGTTCATTCGTCCATTTATTATGAATGACAGTCATTCACCTCAGCAACATAATTCCTTGGTCAAATATTTCCTTTTCACACAAACAACACAGTTCGTTGTCTTCAACAGGTCTTATTTAAAATCCTCCATGTTTGCTTTTTTTTTACCTCAGTAGCTATCACCTCTTAAGCTCATGGATTTAAAGCAATCTCCTCCAAGCTTAAAAAACAAAACAAAAACTAGTTTTGGGGGGGTTTTTTTAATTTTTTTATGCAGGTATCAAAATTGGCTAAGTGGTATCAACTGCTAAACTCTTAGTTCAACATATTCGATTAGAATTACTCTAGACTTGACAGGACTCAGACGCAAAGCGCAGTGACGCCCATGCACACTGTCAGCAGATCCCACCGCGAGTTATTGTTTGTGTGAATATAAACATATGCTAATAGACTAAAACCTGTCATTTCAAGGGAGATGCTCTTTGAGTGGTGCATCCTGTTGGTGTGCCAGCTTACACACACACACACACACACACACACACACACACACACACACACACACACACACACACACACACACACACACCACATGGACCTCAGAGCAGCCATACATGAGATGGTGTAGGTACAATAACAGCGATTCAGGCTCTGTGGATGTCGTTAAAACCCGTTTAAACTGTGGGGGAAAATACTGGGAATTACTGGATTCCAGTTTCACCGTCTTCTTCTGCCAATAAACAAGGCGTTCCTAAAGAAATGGCATCTCCAGGGTATAGCTTGAGATAGTTTTACCCCCACATTATGTATTTACTAAAAGGGGATGAATTACTGAACCCTTTACATTAACATGTTGGCATTTTACACGCAAACTTGAATTTAAGGTTACTTTCTAAAATGTCTTCAGATTTTTAATGGGTTTTGAATTATTGTCAACCTTTTTTGTTTTCAGTTTTAATTTATTTACAACTATTGAATGAAAGATCTCCGCTCCATCATTGCCATCCTTATTGTTGTATTTCTTTAATCAGCTAAGGCTGAACTTGATGATTGGATATTCGACCCACCAATTCCTCTTTGCACACCTCCTCTTAGATACAGCTAGTGAAGTTTAATTCTTCCCAAGATCGTCACTCGGGACCACCTAAAACCGTGCTTACATGTCAATGTTTCAAGTGAAAGCAAATATCTTTTGTGTTTTTGTTTCAGAAGAGTTTCATGTTTGAGCAGCAGCGTTTTGAAAATGATCTCTCTTTACATGGAAACGGAAAAAATTCTGACAGCGATGGAGTTTGGCCATGAGTTAGAGCTGTTGTTTTTTTTTTTCCGTACTGAAGCCACGCATACACACATGCAGGCAGACAACACCGGAGAACACAGTCAGACATTTGAACTGTGGGAGGAGAGCAGATACCCTGCAGAAACTCGTTCACAAGGAGAAAATGCAAGTTCCTCACAGAAAGCCCAGACTTTAGCCAGCCTTTAGCATGCTCAGGCGAGAGTGTGAACCTCTGCACCAGTGCACGTCTCCTGTTTAAGGATAACATGCCCCTCATTTCAAATATCAAAAATCCAGATGCCTGCAAGTTATTCTGCGCCCCACGATTCCTGCAAAAAAAAAAAAAACGACTGATGAGTCTACCAAGGCAATTTCTTTGCACAGTATTGTGCTTATGTAAGCACCCGGCTCAAACGCTGCTGTGTTCAGCCTAACAAAGCAGCTCACATGGATAGAGCTCAGAATATTCCTTTTTTTTTTTTTATCTCCAGTGCATGTAGGTAACATGGTAAGGGCTCAATAAGAAAAGATTAATAGTCATCATTAAATTTGCAATGAGCTTTTTACTCAATTGGGGTATTCTTTAAATTCGGCATGGCTGCTCTGTGTTCCGCTCAGGTGTCTTTGTGTTTTTGTCGACAATGGCATCATTGTTGAACACATAAACTGAACTGGGAATGAAATTGACAGATAGTTTCACAGAAAGGAAGGAGAGAGGGAATAAAAGCACCATTCTTGCTGGGCTCCGGCTGAAACGTGCGTCCTTTCCCATTACTCTCACACTGCGCAATATGCAGGTCAGTCAGGTGATAATGAATGCTCTGTCTGATACTTGGCCTTTCTTCCTCCCTCCTGCTCGGCTGGTCTGCTCCCTCTGTTGTAGCCGCTCTCTTTCTTTCAGTCTTCTACTCCGCAGAGCTTGTTGTAGTGCTCAGTGTATTTGCCTTTCCGTTGGTTTAATTATCTCGCGCGCCTCTATTCAGGAGCATTTCACAGTTTCGGTCAGTGCGTGAGACAATGCAAATGTCAAATTTCTTCTTTCATTAACGAAACCTAGACTTAAGCCTCCAGTTGTCAAACTGTGAAACCTAATTTTATCAGTGTTATGAGAAAAAGAGGAGACACTTTTCCTTCAGTTTCTTCACCGCACACAGAAATTAATGAACTAATCAAGTTGTGTGTACTCTAGCACCCACTGTATGTCCACCTACAATGCATTTAAGCTTTTGGCTCAGGTTTCCCCTCAGTATACACGCCTGAATTCAGAGTTTCATGCATTTCAACACTTAATTCAGCAACTACTTCCTACAACCAACCTAAATGTTAACTAAATACAATTCTTTTCTCTGTGTTTAAATACAAATTCCAGTAATTTAAATGAAAAAGCTACTTTTGAGTAGAGTTTGTAAAACTATTTTATCAGTTAAAAAACTCAGTCTCAGGTCACGTTTATAAGCAAATTTTTCATGTGAAAATACATTGTTTTTGCATTTTTGCTTCATGTTTACACTAAAATTTTGAAAAAGATGTCTGCTTGCACAGAAATGGCAGAAAAACTGAGTAGTAAGCCATAAGTTGGCACCATTGTTTTCGTTTCAGTTGTGAAACCATGTGCCTCGAGAAAAAGGAGCTTTGTACATTAACAAGTGCGAGTACAGGGACATTTGCATGGACAGGTGACCAGGTTAGATTGTTATTATTGTTGAATTATGATGGATGTATGTGCATGTGCAGTAGCAGGGTTACAGAAAAGGTTTATTTTTGTTTTTTCTTTCATTTAAATGGAGAAGGAGTCGAGGTGTTTTTGAAAAATTCCACCTTTGGAAGTCATTTTCGAAAAGTTGCTTATTAAATAACTCCAATCACCATTTTTCTGAAAACAGACACCTAAGATACAATCAAATTTTTCTGTTTTCAATTGAAAATGCCATAAAAAACAAGGCTTAAATTGGCTGACACAACAAAAGCTTTTAAAAGATGAAAATTTTGGAAAGAAGTAGCATCTTCACACTTTGTTTTCAGTTGTTTTTGTCAACAATGGAATGACTATCAGCTTCCAAATAATAACAATACCCTCACTAGTATAATCCCACAAACTGGCTGGATGCTGTAACGTTGCTGTGTTAAGAATGAAATATGATGCTATTAGTGGCATTTCAGGACTGACAGTCCATTGAAGGAAAATAATAACTTCTGTAATGTGATGAGACGTGCAACGCATTACACAGATTGTATTTAAGCAGCGTTGGTGAAGCAGGGAATTTGATTTGCATGATTTTCTCATGACTACGACTGTCTCTAATGTCTTAAAGATGATGAAATATTCCATAGCGACTTCTTTGGCTCATTCTCAGACCCGCATTCACAGTGCCTACTCATTTAGTATTCACCATTACTGTATATTTCAGCGCTATATCCATTCTAAGTAATTTGGCCAGTGTTAAAACTAATACACGGCGAGAAGATTAAACTTCATCAGTCATCAGATTTTGAGTCATATATTTGATATTTATTCATTTTCAAGCAGGAACGTCAATATTTATTGCTGTTTTTGTTGCTACATAATTCAGCAGAAGAAACGATGAAGACACAGATACACAAGTGGCCTGTTGTGAACTGTTTGTCAAAGGGAATCACTTCCCCACTCTAAACTTCTCCAAAATCTCTTCATCCTATAGCCCTTTGTTGTTTTCTGTTGTTGACCTCTTCATGAAAGCCAGAAGTCTGGCTGAAAGATATTACCTGCCTTTGTGTTAAAGCTGAATTGGGAACAGTGAAGTCTCACGCCGGAGTCTACCTCATAGTACATTCGGTGCCAGGAATCACAACAAGCCTGCCGTTCGACACAGCTGCCAAAATGCACCACGGTGCCCACTCACTCTCGTAAAAGCTGATTTTTGCTTCCATCAGAGGACCCGCGGCATTTCAATGCAGTGTGTTAATGCTGCAGAGCAAATAAACATGAACCGCGATCGGCTCTTCTTGTGGCTATATCGGCGGTAATGCTCGAGTGGAATCAAGTGATTCTCTGGCTGTAGATGACGGCGAGGCAACAACTGCAGTTTAACAACATTTCAACATTGCAGAGGGGTTAACTGTTGTTTTGTACTCTGCTTGAGTCCATTTTCATCAATATTCATGCTGAGGGAATATTCTCAAGAGAAAGGCCTGGCCTCTTTTTGGGTTTAGCCTAATCCGGTTTCCAGAGCAGATGCTGCCGCCACCAGTGCACCTACAGCATCTCCCTCTCCTCACGTCTTCAGGAAAACGACGGCAAACATTGTTCTGCATCTCAAAACATCTTGGACTCCTGGTACTTCAGCACTCCTCCACAACTCATTAAAATCATCCAAGCAGGAATTCACCAGTCCGTGAACTGGGACACTGTGATCCTCACTTAATGAGGTGCGACTTATGGTAGGGAGTCACCTCAACCTTTCCTGTCCAGATGATCACCTGCGAACCATCAGTCAGGCTGCGGATATATGAGATACGGAGGGGCCACAAGAAGAAGAAGATGGGTAATTAGAAATGGAGGGATTAAGGAAGATAAAGGTCAGAGATAGCCAGCGAGAACCAAAAGAGATCTCCTCATCCTCGAGATGCATTTTGGCTATCTTCCTTCTTACGGGGGGGGGCAGTGGAGTTAATGACTTTTTCTTTTTCTGTACCTGTGTCGAACCAAGACATTATGAAGCAGCTGTTTGACGGGAAAGGACGTATTTATACGGCATGTGGCGCTACACGAGGAAACGACGTCTGTGTCATTTGGCAAATGAACCCATAGAAACAGAAAAACTGTGTCAACATCCTGTGGGACAAAAAAAAGACATGCATGTTTGATGGCGATGTTGACTAAAGTGAATGCTGAGTATTAAAAAAAAAAAAAAAAGGACTGCATCTTGAAGAAGCCGTTAAAATATTACTGTGATAGTTGTCCATAAGGCCAGCCTTCATTTAATATGTTGTGATTTAATCAGAATGATTCATTTGGAAACATTTGCATATCAACTAAAAAATGCATTAAGCCGTAGTTTATATCTAACTCAGTCAACATTCAGTAGATTTCTCCTTTAGTACTTTAAACCTAGATGAGCTGAATGTTGTGGATTAATGACTTCTCAAACATGAGGTGAAATTTTCTCACATAGGAAACTGAAATATCTTCTTCAGAATTACTTGATTCACCTCACTTTCAAGTACGCCAATTTATTTAAATAAAGAGAGCCTTACTGTCACCAAATACACGTTTTCATAGGAAACCATGAAAGCAAGCCAAGGTTGCTTTCATCTGCAGCAGCACAGAGTCAAATTAGTGTTTGATTTGAATGTTTTGCTACACTAAGCAGGCCATGGAAGGAACATTATTGTTAAAAAAAAAAAGAGAAAAAAATCAAGACATCAGACAAACATCATTCCCTATGGACACAGAAATTGAATGAGAGCATGCACTGGCTGTTACTCATTACTACTGGCTGACAGGGGTAATTGAATTCTGCCTGGAAAACATCCAGTTTATTTATGACAAGTCATTTTCTGCTGAAAATGTGGACAGCGCAAAGGCCCACTATCAGTTGGTTGGTTTGCATTTTATATGTTGCTAAACGCACATGATAAGAAGCTCCTGGCTGATACACACTGCGTTTGCGTCTGCTGCTGCTGAACTCAATGTATCCTAAATGTCTCTCAGTCTTTTCAGATTTGTTTAACCACCTGTAAATATCCAATATTTTGACGACCCATTCAAGATAAATGTGTATCTTAATTGTTTGTCAGTTGTGGCCCATTGTCAATATACAGTTTTCTTTTTGAGTCAATAACAGTGCCAACTTTGATGTTTGCCGAAGAAGAAACCTGGTTCATCTTTCTCTAAGTGGCTCAAAGCTGTTTGGAGAGTCGTTGACAATATTTACTGACAGAGTATGAAAGACGGCGTAGTGAGTGGCTGTCGTAGTGGGTTCTGGAATTAGCCCAGTACCTTGTTTGAGGGACAGTGTTCCTCTGACTTCACATCAGTCTGCAAATTGGGAGCAATTTTGACTTTTGGAACACAGAGAACATCGCTCTGGCCTTTGGTAAATACTTTTATTTGCCTTAAAATGATTTTGTGACGGGAGTGGAAACAGAGTTATTGGTGGGGCAGAGGAGAAAATATCTCTCGACATGGGAGGTAATTTCTGAATGTGTCCAAGACTTACTGACCTGAACTCTGCAACCTCAATTCCAACTTGCGTATTTGTCTTTGTGCAAGCACATTTGAATACGGCCTTTTACCCACAGACCAAAATGCAACAGTATCTCAGTGATGTATATGTTATTGGAGGTTATATTGCGAAGATGCTGCTGAAACTCCAAGGTCTTGATTTTGCTGTAAGGGTCCGTATTCATTCTCAGCAGACGTGCGGGTTTAAATCCTGGTGCTTTTATTTCAATTTTCATAGTCAATAGTAAAGCCACATATTCAAACACAATAAAATGCAATCAACAGTGTTTACATGCTTGGTAGAGGTGCAAATTGTAGTCTATTGATTTAAATAAATAGTTGCATGGTGCCATGGAAACAGGCTGATTGATTGAATCATCTCATACAGGAAGCGTGGTGTTGAATGATGCTTAGCGATGCTGTGAAACGGGAGTATTCAAATACGGCATCCGACTCCAGAACAATAAAAATACATTTCACAGATTATAAACCTAAACGACTGAACAGTTCTGCCCCGACATCTGTGAAGAGACACAGATCTGAATGAACATGGTGAACTGATGTCTGAAGCTGTGAAACGGACAGTTGGATGTATGTGCATCCTGTCGGATGTTCATCCTGAGCTCTGAGACTAAACATTTTCAGTTTTCCCACTGCTGGTCTGAGTCGGTATGTCTGTTCAAAAGCTGTTTAGTCTCATAATGCTGTTTTGCGTTGCCACTTTTAAGAAGTGCAACCATTTTTGAGCATATGAGACGCGCAGGTTTTGCGGTCCCAGTGGGAAGTCTATTCCAGACTAAATGCTCTCTTTTCACCGTCAAATTTTTTTTGGAGAGCTCCATTTGGTCCCTATTTTCTCCATCTCACTAGTCCTTTCCTTCAACTTTCACCGTCTCACTTTCTCTTTCTCTCCTTTTCACCGTCTCACTCGTTTTTCTCTCTCTCTCTCTTTCACTGTGTCACCCGGGTATCTTTCTCTTTCTTCCAGCGCTTCTCATTTACATTAACTCCCATCTTCCTGTGCTGTAGAATCTCAATGTTTGCCTCCTGAAATACACAGACCTGATTGGCTGCATGGACAGCCAGTGTGACGTCTTAATTCTCACACACTTGGTCTGTGGGTTTCCTCATCCACCGAGCTAAAATTAACTGTTATTTTTATGTAATTAACAAACATATTTGTTTTATTTCAAACCAAATCATCTTTTGTACCTAACCAGTACTTTTTGGTTTCTACTTCCAATCAGTCCGCAGCCTTGAGAACCTAAAGAGTGTAATCAACATGCTTATTCTTGTTGCCCTGACAACAAAGAGCCATTAATGCTGGTATTAGTGCTCTGTGCCTTTTGTGCCATCGTGGAACAAAACATGTTGTTTTTTTAATTAAAAAAAAAAAAGAACAATGATCAAAATACTATGTATACATCCTGGTATTCATATGAACTCGGACATATTTGAGCTCATTACACAAGGGAAACACCCAGGGAAGGGTTTTCATTTTCTGAGAGAAAATATCTGAAGTAATATGTGGAGTAGACTTTGTTTCACCTTAAATAAAGAGTAAAGCTTCGTGACATGATGTAACCATCGGTAGGTACATTAAATAATAGAAGTAGGTCTGCAGAGAGTTTATATGACGAAATATAAAAAAGACTCGGCTGACCCTTGCAGTGGTACGTTGGACAACAATCTCATGAATATTCTTCACGTCTCCGGTACACAGCTTGTGTCTTAATTATGAAGGCGTATAGTGTCTTTTCTGCTTTTTTTTGCTTGTGTAATTGTTCTTTTTTTCTCTGTTTACCAAGCCAAGACAGTATTTGAACTTCGAATCCATATTCTTCTGTAACTTGGTTTTAGAGTTGACAGTCTGATGTAAGAGCAATCCAGCTTCATAGTCTGTGTTCTCATCGTTGTGAAGGTATTGTTGCTCTGCGCTAATGTGTGGTTTCATTACAAAAAAAAAACAAA